>NW_017731387.1:4943257-4945621 GCF_001890085.2 Hipposideros armiger
GGAGAGGCTGACACAGTGGTGGGCGGTGGACTTGAGCCGGGAGCTGCCACTTAGCCCCCCTAAGGGCAGACTTCAGGGGACCCTGATGCCAGCTGGGAGGGGGACAACCCCCTGAGCCCCCCTCAGCTCCCCCTTTGCAGTGACAACCTCATCACTTGTATCGGGCTGGACACCATCACTGAAAGTCTCATCTCAGCTTTGCCATCTGCAAGGGGGGATGACACCTCCCACCCGAGGACTGGTCACTAAAGCACCTGGAGTGACACCTGGCAACTTTCCTCCCTCCTTCCTTCCAGGTAGGAGTTTGATTCTCCAGGACTAGAGGGGCCTGGAGGGGTGTCCTTCACTCACAGTCTGGTCCCTGGGCAACGTTCACAGTCCTCTCTGTGTATCAGGCACCTGCTGTGTGCAGGCCCTGGGGCAGGACGGTGCTCGCCTGCTGGTCACCAGCTGTTTGTCTAATCACAAACCTTGCTCCTTACTGCAGGACCCCGGTCAACCCAGAAACAGGCCCCGTCCTGCACCCCGGGTGGACGAGGCCCCAGGCAGGGGCAACGCCTGCAGCCGGGAGACCAGGGCCCCGGCTCCAACCTCACCAGGGGCACGTTGTAAGGGACGTTTTAGGAAGGCGCCCCACACCATTAAGCTCCGTCTGCCAAATCACACCCACGATTTCCCCCACTGACCACTGGCAGGGCCTCCAGGAGGAAGCCCTGGGCAGCAGGGGGGCTGGAGAAGCTCAGACCCAACAGGCCAGGGCCTGTGAAAGGGGAGGCATGGGGTGGGGTGTTCTGCAGGGCCCGCTCCATTTCCAGGGTGAGAGGAGGCGGGGCTGACGGTAAAACTGGGTCAAGATGGCCTTGGATTTGGGCGAGCAAGGCCAGCAGCTGTGGGCGGTGAGGGTGGGAGCACCAGCTCTGAAGGTGGGAAGAGGGCTGGACCTGGGCAGGGCGGTGAGGGCACAGCCCCTCCCGGGGCAGCAGCTGCACCCTAGGCGGGGGGCCAGCAGGCTCTGCCCTGAAGACAGTTCACCAGTTCCAGGTGGGGGGTGGGGACAGACGGCTGGCTTCCCCTGGCTCTGGCTGCAAGTGGGGTCCTGCTGTGGCTCTAAGGGAGCAGGTGGGGACAGCCCCTTCTCCTGCCACGACGACCCAGGCCCCCGGCAGCTCCTTAGTGGGCCCCTTAGCTCTGCTTGGCAGCTGCAAGCCCAGCTGGGCCCAATGAGCACAGGAGGCGGCGAGGGCCGGGCACACGTGCAGAGGCCGCCCTGAGAAGTGCCATTGTGAGCCCGTGTGGGCATGAGCCTGCCTCTCTGTGGCGGTGCGTGTGCCGTGTACCGGGTGCTGGTGGCCCTGGGCCCGCATCATTGCATGCCATCTAGGGACAAATAACTGGCACCACACACCCCCCCAGCACAAAATTGCGAATTTATTCTTCTTCTTGTTAGGAGGCAAAAAAATGTACAGTTACAAGAATCATTTTCCAAACAGAGGTTAGATATGAGCTGAAAAGTGTAAAAAAGGAACACCACTTTACAAATCATTAAATTAAACAAATAAACAAACACGAGACCCAAAGAGCCACCCCCCACCCCATGCCGAGTTCTCTCCTTGTGCAACTCTGCAAAATGCGAACAGAAAATGCCCGTGGAGGTGGGGCCGGGGAGGGGCAGGGGCTGCGGGCGCACGGCGCTGGCCTCCTGCCCTCGGGCACGGTGGTCTCTGGCAGCTGGCTATACCTGGTGGCCCTCCTGAGGCTGGGGGCAGAGGGGCGCCTTTGGGGGCTCCCGTCAGCCTGTGACATGCGAGCAGGGACAGCCAGACCGGGAAGGGGGAATGCACAGGACACGGGGCGGCCACCAGTGCCCAGGCTGGGACCTGCCCCACGCCAGCCTGCATAGCTTCCCTTCTGTCCCGGCCGCCCCCTCCCAGATCCTGACTGGCCCCTGCAGCATCAAATGGTTGATTTTAGTCTTTGCTTAAATTAAAAAATTAAAATATATATACATATATATACTGTACACACAGGACAATAACAGAAGTGTTGGAAGGGGAGTGGGTTAGGAGCGAGGGGCGGCCGGGGCTGTTGGGGAAGGGAGCCGGATTGGGTGGGGGACAAGGCGCGGGGGGGCCGGGTGACAGGTTAGGGGACCAGAGGGGGCGCGGTTTATTTTACAATAAAAACAGGAGTTCAAACCTCAGCAGAACAGGACTCTGAGATCCCCAGAGGGCCCCACCCGACACCAGTGATGAGGGGTGGGCTTGGGGGGGAGGGCGGCGGGGGGCTTCAGGATCACAGGGCGGGTTCCTGGTCCGAGGAGGCGGGCCGCGGTCTCAGCTTCTCCGTGACTTTGAGTGTTGAATA
>NW_017731387.1:4947126-4953061 GCF_001890085.2 Hipposideros armiger
AGGCAGGAAACAAGCCCTCCCAGAGCGAGGCGGGGACAGGCTGAGGGAGGGCTCCGGCGCACTTACACGATGGCACTCACTCCCCGGCAGTAGCGCTCCCACATGCTGCGGAAACGGGGCTGTCCCCCGATGTCCCAGAGCTGAGCAAGACAGGGCGAGGTGGTGTCAGCAGCAGGCAGGTACCAAGCACTCCACCCCGCCCACAGCCCTGCCCGGCCAGGCCCCCCAATCTGCCCAGGTCCCTGCTCCCACCCTCTTCCTCTGTCCAGGCCCCGCTGGCTGCCTGGGGCCCAAGCCTCTGCTTCCCTTCACCTTCTCCTCCCAAGGCCTCAGGTGCCCTCCCCCAACCTCTCTGCCCCCCGACACACACACACACACACACACACACACACACACACACACACACACGAGGGGGGAGCAGGGCCCCCCGCGCTCACCTTGATGGTCACGTTCCCCTTGGTGATTTTCCGCATGTTGAACCCCACGGTGGGGATCATGTCCTCATTGAACTGTCCTGACTGGAGGGAGAGTCAGAATTGGAAAAGGGGCAAACCCCACAGACAGCAGGGCTGCAGAGAGCCAGTGAGCAGGCCCCGGGGGCAGGGGGCCGCGGGCCGGCCCAGAGGCGGCTGGGACTTTCGGGCAGGACCTGGAGATCGCCTGTGAACCAAGACGCCTACCAGTCTCTCTACCAAGACCTAGAGGACACCTTTCCGAAGTCCACCAAGTCCCCCTCGGGACAGAAGCCCCTGTGCTGGACCTAGACTCCAGCGGAGAGGAACGCGTACCTCCCAGCAGACCCGAACGGGCCAACCTGGGACAGTCAAGTGTTTGAAGGGAAGCAGACGTGTTTCCAACAAGATGGAAATATTCAAGCCAAAACTTGGGGGATGGTAAATCGGCCAACCCCAAAATGCAGGGCACACCATGGTGGTGCTTATTTACACCCCACTCCTGTGGGGGTGGGTCACCCCCAGTCTGCCCTCTGTTGACTGCATGAGTCCCCCTGGACAAGAGCATCTGCGGGGAGGGGCCAGTTCTATATTAGGAACATTAGTAAATGCTGAATAATTAGGAGTTGGCTGTAATTCTCTTTCCCAGAACCCATTTTCATATTCTAATAGTTTCTATTTCTCCCTCTCAATTGTCGCCAAGACCTCCAGATCTTTCTAAAGAAGCCACAGGCCTCCCATAAGGCCAGACCAAACTCCCTCCAGGGTCATCTCCACGTTCATGTGCAGGACCCTTCTGTTGTCCAGGCTGAAGACGATGGGACTGGTTTAACCTTGAACCTGGGGGTGACGACCTTGTTCCTTTACTGGGCCACTTTCTTCTGCCCGGTGGTGGGTCACACACAGAGGTCGGTGCTCTGACCATTAGAAGGTGTGGGTGATGGTTTCTTCTTCAGAGCCTGTAAGCCTGACTGAAGACCCCCAGGGTCCCCTCTGAATGACAGCGCCCTGACTCTCTTTAATCCGGGGGACCCACCCAGCTCGTCGGCCAGGTCCTCGGACGTGAGGACCAAGGACCCATGACTCTTGCTCATGACAACAGAGCAAGGGCCCCCAACCTGGGCCCACACGGGCTTCGGAGACTCCTGACGCCCCCGACACTGCACAGTCCGTGTGCACACACTTCTGTTTGTGTGTGTTCTCTGGGGAAAGCGCCTCAGAGTTTTCTCAGCTATCAAAAGGCTCTGAGAGCCCCTGACTGTTGGGATCCCTGAAGGAGCCACGGGGTGCAGCAGCGTGGGTGCCTGCTGGATTAACGTCCACTCCATCCCCATCCTGGCCGGTGAAGACAGTCTGAGGAACAAAGCCCAGTTACCACTAATCTCTCGCCGTGGGAGAGCTGGGACAAGACGCTGGAACCTCTGGGCCCCAGGGTTTCCTTCTGTGAACTGGTGGAAAGGGTTTTGGATTTCGAGACGTTGGCAAATGAGGGTTATAAACACTTGGACATGGTGACCGTACAGTACGAGGACCCATCACTGCTCTCTGACGGTTAGAAGACCCACCGGCTCCCGTCACATGAAAAGGCCAGCCTGGCAGAATGTAATGTGGGCAAAGGGGGTGCCAGGAGGACCCCCAGGGAGCCAGGCTCCTGGCACCAGCATCTCCAGCCTGGCTGTGAGTCGCAGCTCATTTGGGACCCGGTTAAAACATCATTTCTCTGCTCACACCTCCTGGTGCCACAAGTTCCACACTGACGATCAGAAGTCCCCCTTATCCACGGTTTCACTTTCTGCAGTTTCAGGCACCCGCAGTCAGCCACAGGCCAAAAGTATTAAATGGAAAATTCCAGAAATAAACTACTCCTAAGTTTTAAATGGTGTGCCGTTCTGAGTATCATGATGAAATCTCGCGCCACCCTGCTCTGTCCCACCTGGGAGGGAAGCCGTCCCTTTGCCCAGTGACTCCATGCTGTACGTACAGGACAATCAGATACATAACTTTCGTTACAGTCTATTGTTATAACTGTTCTATTTTGTTAGTTACTGTTGCTAATCTTACTGTGCCTCATTAACAAATTAAACTTTATCACAGGTATGTGTGTACAGGAAAAAACAGTCTATATAGCACCCACTGGGGATCCTGGAACATACCCGTGGATACGAGGGGATGACTGTCACCCTAAAGTCAGCTGGTTCAACCTCTTGTCTCTGACTTGAGTTCCATTTGGGCCCTTCCACCTTGGGTCAGCTCCGACTCCCAAAGTTCTCTATAATGAGTCAAACATCCATCTTCCTGTAACTCCCACCCACTCCTACGTCTTCCCCTCGTGCACCCCAAGACTAGTTCTTCCTTAGGACAGCCGTCCACACTTGTAAATATTTGAGAACGGCCTTCTCGGCTCACTTAGGCAAAACATCTACTTTCTAACATCACATAGTTCAGAATTCAAAAGATGAGTTTTAGTTTCTTAGAAGCATTATAAAATCTCTATAATTTTTTTCCAGCTCATATCAGTCGGCTACATCAACTCAGTTTGTATTTACAGTCAGACCTCACATAGTGAGTAGAAAAAAGGGGCTGAGAGAAGGCTGCAACAAACAGGCCATGCGCCCAGGGGACGGAGGTTGCGAGTCACTGGTTATACACGGGGGCAGGGGGCAGTGCAGGCACCCAGAGGACCTGGGGACCTGGAGTGACCCGCACCCTGACATCCCCACTGCAGTCCATGGGATGGCTTTTCTTGGGAAGCACCTTTAAAGGGGCATTTGCTTGCACTTTTAGGATGTGTGAGTGAAGGGCAAATTTCACATCAAAAGGGGGACGCATGGGCCGGGGAGGGGACGTCCCTGGACATCACAGGCCTCTTTACCCGGGCAGTACAGGGTGTGACTCTTGCACTCTGTCTCTGACCTGCTGTAGCATCCTAGTCTCTGGATGAGACACTGGCCTGGAAGAGAACCCCCTGACCAGGAAACGGAGCCACCAGGGCACCGGTGGGACGGAGTCCAGGAGCACGGCTCCAGGTATGAGGACCCATGTGGATCAGAGGTGACACCTAAGCTCAGCCAGGAGAGTGGCAGCGACTTGTTTCTCCTCTTGGCCTGACCCCACAGACTTCACCCTGATCTAAGTGCACCCCGGCCTGCAGCTCAGGGTCCAGGCGCTGGGCTCCCGCTCGAGGAGCACAGAGCCCAGGTCAAGGGCAAGTCTAACCATCGGTCTGTGGCCCAGGGCCAGGGTGGACAGGAGCCCGGGTGCGTGTTAGCTCGGACACCGGCGCACCACAAAACCCAGCGTGGGCCTGAAGGGGCAGAGGTCATCTGCAGCGCATGTCGGGGACAGGAAGCTGGTGCCCACATGTGTGATCAGGGCCGCCTGGCCCTCCAGCCTCAGGCAGTGCTCCTTGTGGGACAGTTGGGGAGGGTGGGCAGCAGTGCGGGCAGGCGGGTGGGCCACGCGTCGCTGACCTATCTCACCAGCATTTTGGGCCAGTCTCTGGCCAATCCACAATTCTCAGAAACCCCCGTTTAGGGAGTAGGGCCAGTCCCCTGGACAAGCCCGGCCAGGCCCCAGCCTCCCTGAACCCCACAAGCCCAGTCCAGCTGGCCCGGGCCTCGGAAACGCAGGCCGCAGCCATGACTGCAGCCTCAGCTCACACAGATACAGCTCATCTCCCCCCCCCACCCCCTTTTTTTTTTGAGACAGAGACTTTAACTCCTTCCCCACCACCGCCCTGGCTCTGCAAGTCTCACACCGGCCCACCTCCGGCCTGACTCGGGGACGCCCTCAGAGCCACTGTCGCCCGTGTCGCCAGGCTGGGCAGCGCCCCTCCAGCTCATCCTCGGGTCCGCAGCCCCTCCTGCTGCAACTTCCGAGCCTGGAGGAGGCTCCCAACTCCTTCCCGACGCCGGCCTCCCCGACCCCCGCGAGCGCCCCGGTAGAGGAGGGGTTCCTGGAGGCGGAGTCTGGGCCGGNACAATAAAAACAGGAGTTCAAACCTCAGCAGAACAGGACTCTGAGATCCCCAGAGGGCCCCACCCGACACCAGTGATGAGGGGTGGGCTTGGGGGAGAGGGCGGCGGGGGGCTTCAGGATCACAGGGCGGGTTCCTGGTCCGAGGAGGCGGGCCGCGGTCTCAGCTTCTCCGTGACTTTGAGTGTTGAATAAGCCACTGTAGTGTGATGTCTGGGTGGGGACAAGAGAGAGGGTGACAGGGCTTCCAGTGCTGAGCCCGCTGGGGAGTGACGTAAGCCCAGGGCTCCCCAAACCGCAGCCAGGACCAACCCATGGGGCGTCAGGGCCCAGAGCCATGCAGCTCCAAACAGCCCCAGGCAGGTGGCAAGGGCGTCTGGGTGGCCAGACGGGGCCCGGGAAGCACAAGTCCAGCCCCGGGATGTCACAGGGCCAAGGCGGGGTGATCCCACAGCCAGGCGGTGGCCCCGTTGGGCGGGTGCTTGGAACCTGGCCTCTCCCAGGGGAACCACAGAGCTCTGGGTTTAGAGCACAGTCCTGGAGTGACAGACTGTGGGAGCCACTGCCCTCCATCCCACCCCCGCCACGTCCCAGAGTCAGCAGCTCCCCAGACTCACGCACCGATGTTGTCCTTTTCTTTGCAGGAGATGGAGTAGCAGCAGATCTCTCGGTCCTGGATGGCGGACAGGTTCCTGCGGGGAGACCAGAGTGGAATCTGCCCGGGGCCTGGGGCTAGGGCACAAGGGGAGGGGCTCTGGGAGGCGGGCTCTGCTGCCCCCGTGTGGCAGACACTGAGAGCAGCAGCGAGCCGGCTGGCCCTGGAGCCCGGGGCATTCAGGGACAGGGAGCAGGGACAGGGACGTCGCCCGACTCACATTTTCTCAATCAGCTCCTTCTCATCCAGTGCTCCCGGGAGGTCTCGCTTGTTGCCCAGGACTAGCACCTACAGAGGAGGGGACACAGGACCAGGTCCAGCGCGGCCCCCTTCCCTCTCCGCACCCCGGCGGCTCCCGGCCCCCGACCATGCCCCCCACTCCCCGCTGGCTCACAGGGATCCCCTGCAGCTGGGGCTTATCCAGCAGGTTGTGCAACTCATTCTTGGAGGCCTCAATCTTCTCCTGGTCAGCGGCGTCCACCATGTACCTGGGGAAGGGGACGGGGCAGCGTGCTGACCGAGCTGGTGGCCACCGCTCTGGGTCAGCTGGGCCCTGGCCAGGGGCTCCAGGAAAGTTGTCTGAATTGATGGCAGGGACACCTGCTGGGGCTCCCGGGCCTCAGTGGCCCTCCTGACCCCTCAGTGTCCCCTCTGGAGAAGCCTTCACTTGGGTGCCCGGGGTTGGGCCCTTGGGGATTTGCTGGAGTCCCTCCCAAGGTGACCCTCTATCGGTTGAGTGAAAAAGAAAAGGGAAGCCCAGAAGGTTTCCTTGCAGAAATCAGCTTAAACACAACGAAAACTGAACAATCTTCTGTTTGGGCATATGCATGAGGGAAAAATTATTTTTTAAAAG
>NW_017731387.1:4959026-5131499 GCF_001890085.2 Hipposideros armiger
TCTACCCCGTGCGCCCTGTGCCACCTGTCACCGCACCGTGTGCGGTTTGTCTTGTCTGTGCGCCTGTCTGGGCAGAATCCCCACTGTTCTGTTCACGGTGGGGGGTAGGGGGGGTGTCCGTGAGGAAGCTCTGTGGCAAATGGAAAAGTTAGCCTGTATACCAAAGTTTCCTCCAGGTGGAGGACTGATGGTGGGGGGCATAGGGTGCCTGACACAGAGGACCCAACCACAGGGCCTGCTGAACAGGCCAGCCCCCGGACACCCAGGCCTCAGGGCAGTCCCCAACTTATGCTGGGCACTCCCTGGTCCTTGGCTGTCAAATGTACATAAGCTATCAGTGCCAACCGTCCCTTCACACCCACCCGGACGACCCCAGTGATCACACAGCTGCCAGGGTGGAGAGGGACAGTCTTGGCCCCAGAGCATTCTGGGTACTGAGCACTATCTTTCGGTCTCTGCCTTTCTAGCGCCTAAGGCACACCCTGCCCCAGTCCTAAATTGACTCAGTTTCACTTTGTTTCATGTGTCCCGGAAGGGCTGGGAAAGTGCGCATCCTGGTCAGAGCTGCTCCCTGCCTGTGGTTTCTTGTTGTCTCTGTTGCTAAAAAGAGGCTCCAGGGGCCCGAGAAGATGGTGGAGAGAAGAAACGAACCAGCCATGCAAGAATCTTTATTCTCCCGCTCCGTCTCTTTTGCAGAACCTTCTGCGTTCTGGGACAGGATTGGGGCCTGTGGGGGCCCAGGGTGGGGAGCCTGTGGGTGGATGCCGGCCATGCAGCTGCGTCCATCTGGCTACGTCTGAGCTCCTGGCAGGACCAGGCAGCTGAGAGCTCTCAGGCCAGTGTCATGGGAGACACGTGGTCCAGGGGAGGCAGGTGTGGGCAAGCCCCTTCCTGGGCTGCAGGGAGGATGGTTTCTTGGTCGGGAAGGAGACAACCTCCATCTGAGTCTCAGCCATGTTGTGCCCTTCAGAGCGAGGTCTCGTGTGTGGAGCCCCAGGTGGCCTCTGGGACCCGGCCCTGTGGGGGTTCCATGGAGAACTGGCATCAGCAAAGGCAGACCTCAGGAGCCGAGTGCCCGGGAGACGGTGCCTCCTGGGCCCATGCACAGCCCATCAGGTTCAAGTGCCTTCCTGGGGTGTGCAGGTCAGAGCTGAGATGGAGCCAGTGCCCTGGAGGTGGTGCTGGTGTGGAGATGGTGAGGGGACGCAGGTCTCCGGGCGAACTAGCAGGGACCCGGTTCACTCTGAGCCCAGGTCGGGCATGGAGGGCCTGAACTGAGATTGCTGGTGGGGACAACCAGCTCTCTAGTGTCTTCTGCAAATGCAGGGGCGAGGCTGGTCATCTGAAATCAGGGGAGCTCTGTGTCTCCTTGTCTTCCTTTTGTGCTTCCAAGGTGCCCAGGGTATCTTCTGAGGTTACAGAAGGAGGGCAGACGATGCTAGCCTCCTAGGGAGTAGCCGGGGTGAGTGATCGGCAGCTCCAGAGGCAGGGCAGCCCTCTGAGCCTCTGATGGGCCCCACTGTCCCCCTTCCAGAGACTTCAGCTGCCTGGCCTGGTCACCTGTGCAGTGTGCTCCTAGGACACGTGTGAGCTCAGGCCCTTGTTCTTTGGGGGCATCCGGCCCTCACATGTGGGGCGAGGAACATTCAGTGGTAGGAAACCTTGACCAACGTCTGGCCAGACTTCTCCCAGCTCTGGTGTCTGGCTTGTTCCTGGGCAGATCCAGGTGGGGACCGACCTGGGATCACCCTCTTGCCAGCCCAGGAAGGTGGAGTAGCTGGGACAGTTTCTAGAACTTCTCTGATTGTTTCCCTTTAATGGCAGCCACGCATGTAGTGTCCATGTCACACACGCGGGGGCTGAAGCTCCAGGCTGGGCGTCTCTCAGAGCTGCTGAAATGCAAGCTCCGGTCCTTAAGTCCAGAGAGACAGGTGAGGTTCCCCCTGGTGTCCACTTGGGGCCACTAGAGGAAGCAGAGGCGTGGCCAGTGACGAAGACCTGGAGCCTGGCCTTGGTCCTTGCCGGCGAGAACCCTGTGACGGCACACGCTCACAGGGCACCCTTCCCATGTGCACCCACGGGTCCCCAGGCCACAAGGCCTGCTTTCTTCCCCAGACCCACCTTCCCAGGCGCCGGTGTCAGGGGCTGGGCTCCCCTGGCAGCTGGGCTGCGTACAGGGCCAGAGTGTGATGGAGAAACTGGTACTGCTCCGCCGTCTGAATCATGCCCCCCCTGTGGGGACAAGCACAACCGTGAGTCCCCAGGGTGACCCTGACGTCTCCGTCACACTGACTCCTTCTCTGCCTCCTGTTCCTTCTTCTGCCCTCAGACCTCCCCCACCAGGGGCGAAGCCTGGGGTGGGCCGCGAGCAGGACACCCCCACACCGGCACACGGTCCTCTCAGAGCAGCCCCTCCTGGGGCAGACAGGCCCCTGACCTCTCAGGTTGGGCCAGGAACACTCCAGAGCCCCAAGGCGTCCTCTTCCCGGTCATCTTCAAGTTAAGAATAACAGCCCCACACATGCGCACAGGAGGCTTTCACGTTCCCAAACCCGTTCGCACACATTCACTCACGGCAGCCCCCCGCAGAACGGGACCTTACTCCTCTCTAGACAGACACTTGGGGCCCAGAGAAGCACAGTCACTGCTCAGTGAGAGGCAAGCCAGCCTTTGCCCGCTGGTCCTGTCTCCAAACGCAGTGCCTCTGGGCATCCCTCGTCCCTGCCTCGGGTCTAGAACCGACCAACGCTGGGACCCCGCCTCTCCCCTGAGCAGGGATTTAGGAAACAGCCAGAGTCAAAAACAAAAGAGCCCCGAAGGCGTGGCTGAGCCCACGGACTGGCACGTTGAACTCCAGGCCCTCACGCTAAGACCAGCGCACAGACTCCTCCCCTGGTGCAATTGCCGGAGAGACAGCTGTGTGCAGAAGGGGCGCCCCCCTCTCCCACAGGAAGCGCCGGCTGCTGACAAGCCCGAGCGCCTCTGACCCGGGCGCGCAGGCGCCGCCCCCGCTCCCGCGCACACCCACCTGTCCAGCCGCAGTTGGCATACGATGCCCAGTATGTCCACTTCCCCTCGGGCCTTCAGCTGTTGACAGCCTATCCGGGTGGCGATGAAGCAGCCGGTCCGGCCAATCCCTGCGCTGGGTGTCGGCGGGGGAGGGGAGGAAGTCACAGGTGGGCGGGGAACGTGGGTCCCGGGAGCAAGCCCTGGAGAAGGCGCAGGCACGGAGCCCACTCTGCTCGCGGGCTGGGGACGTGGGGCTGGAGGGAGGCGGCAGCACCCATGCAGCCCACAGCTGGCACGGGACGAGTTCCGTCTCTTCCTGGCCTCGCTCTAAGCCGCCGCCTCGTCGCTCTGAGGTCCCTGTGCGTGTTTTGATGCGCTCTCTTCTTAGCAGCTGACAGCGGTTTCTAAGTGACAGTGCCCACGCTGGGCTGGCTGGCTGCCGGGCCTCCTTATCTGACCTTGACTCCCGCTCAGGGCAGCTCTCACTGCTGACACACAGTCGTTGCCACCGCGGGTCTTTCCCATGCTTCTCTCTCCAGCCCCCCATCTTGCCCGTCATTTTAAAACCTTCTCAGCTCCCTTCTTAGGAAGTCACCCTGTGTGAGTCCCTGACAGGAGCCACTCGCCACCTCCCAGCGCTGAGGTCAGGGGCCACCGCGTACGGGGTCACGAGCCCGTCTGGACTTCCTGCCTCTGTTCCGCCTCACGTAGGAAATGCTCCCCCAGACGGTGTCCTTGTTCTAAGCTTGTCCCCTACACGCCCCCTACTCTACCCCAACCCCCTTTTCACGCTGTAGCCAAAGCAAATCCAAGTTCCTCAGGCGCTCTGAGGGCCCCTCATCACCAGGCGTTCCGGCCTCACCGGTCCTCACTGTCCCCCTGTGACCTCCAGGCCGTCAGCTATTCCCAGCAGTGTGTCAATTTGAACATCCGTCCCTGGGCCTTTGCACATGCTGTGCCACCTGCCTGGGACACTTCCCCTTCCCCTCGTCACCTTTCAGGATTCATCTTAGCTTCATGTCCTCTCTCCTGGAAAACCTGCTCTGGCCAAAGTCTGAGCTGGGAAACTTGGTCTTCTACCCCGTGCGCCCTGTGCCACCTGTCACCGCACCGTGTGCGGTTTGTCTTGTCTGTGCGCCTGTCTGGGCAGAATCCCCACTGTTCTGTTCACGGTGTCCCCTCAGCCATGCACACTGTTCCTGATGGCAGCAGGTTCCATCGGCATTGAATGAACATGTACCCCCTGCCCCAGCAGACGGGGAGCTTCCTGACACCGTCACCTCCCTGGGTTGTGCCGACGTCCAGCCCACACACCCAGGTGCTGCACAAAGGAGGGGCTAACGGGGTGCTGGCTGAACCGAGAGGTTCCTGTTGGTGGGAGCTGGGCCTGCCCAGGAGAGACCCCAGGGGAGGCAAGGGGGCCTGGCCCACGGCTGCGTGGAGGGTGGGCGCCATACCTGCAGTGGACCACAATGGGGCCGGCACTGGCAGCTGCCTCCGGGCTCTCGTCCACCTCAGTCATGAGGCGCAGCAGCGGCCCAGCCGACTCCGGGGTCTGGTGGTCAGGCCAGGCCGAGAAGAGGACGTGCTTCACTGGCCGGCACTCCTCCTGATGCTGGCATGGGGACAGGCACGAAACCCGGGTCAGGGTGGGGCACTGCCAGCCTCCCTCGCTGGTGCCAGGGGAGGCCAAGGCTGGGATGGCCCCGGGGGGCTGGTCATGGTCCCCGAGCCGTAGGTTCCCTGTGCACCTGGCCTGTACCTGGATGGTGAGCTGCCGCACGGTGTATTCCGGGAGCTCTCTCTCGTCTTGGAGGCAGACCCGGAAGGGCCCGTAGGTGGCCTCTTCTGTGGGCCAGTAGTGGACACATTTCTAGGAGGGAGGGAGCTGGGAGTCAGGGGGGGGCACATCAGCTGGAGCAGAAAGGGATGGGCCGCCCTCACCTCCTGCTCCCACTGGGGGGCTCTCCTGGGCTTGGCACTGCAGCCCACCTTCTGCTGGATAGCCAGGACGGGATGGGGACATCACAGGAGCTTGGCTGACAGGGGCGAGCGGGGCCTGGCTGTAGGTGTTGTCAGCTCCCAGGGGAGTTCTGAGCTGCCCCGAGTTGTAGGTGTGTGTGTGTGGGGGGGGTAGCTCTCTCCGTGTCACCGAGGACTGTGGCTCTCCCTCCTACCTCCTTGCCTTCTCGGAGCTGAGTGAGCATAACAATGAGTGACACTTCTTCCTGCCACACCATCTCCCAGAAGTCTGACACAGTGTTGGGCATGGGGCCCTGGGTGGCAATGTAGACCTTCTCCTGCCCGTCGTAGCCCTGGAGAGGTGGGTGCACAGGAGAAGGGGGGGAAATGGTGACGGGGAGCCCCCGACTCTGCAGAGCCTAGAATCAAGCTGAAGCCAGTGAGTGTGCTCACGCAGACACACACGTGTAGACACACACCGGCACACGTGCACACACACACACACACACACACACACACCGGAAGCCACATGGTGCAGAGGACGTGGGTTCTGGAGTGAGACCGCCTGGGCTCCATCCCTTTTGGCTGCTGACTAGCTGTGTCACTGTAAGCAAGTCACCCTGCTTCCGTGAGCCTCAGCTTCTCATCTGTAAATTGGGCATAATCTCTGCCTGCAGGAGTGTATTGCAGGAGAGCCTGGCGCATATCAGGTCCTCTTTAAGTGCACGTCATCAGAAACTACTATTCAATATCGAATGAATGTTTCTTTTACATATTACTTTTACTTATTTAGCAGCAAGATGAGGTGCTCTTGTCAGCCCTCTTTTGTCTTCTTCAGAACCCTCAGCCTCCTGCCTGAAGGTGAAGGTGAAATCCAGACCCCTGTTCACCTGGCTTCTGCGGGCAGGTGGGGGAATCTGCCTGACCCTTTCCACCTGTCGGCGCCTGACCGCTGACCCACCCGCTTCGGCCCCTAGAGGGCGCAGCGTTCACATCCGGTATCGGGGCCTTCGCGGTGGGAAACCCAGCACACCCAGCCTCCGGCCTGACTGCCCACAAAAGAGGGGCTGCACGGTGAGCAAGTAAGGCTGGCGGGGGACCGGAGGAGGGAGACAGACGGGGACAGAGGCAGCGCGGGGCGCCCGTTTGTGCTGGCACCTCCCATGCAGCCCTCAGGTGCCATCAGCCCTCCACAAGCTGGAAAGTGGACTCGACATGCCCACTGCCTCCCTGTTTATAGGTTGTCAGGGATGAGGCGGTGGGCTGGGTTCGTGGACCCGGGGGTCCTTCTGTTTCAGCCCGTTTTCTTGGCGGTGTCGGCCCGCTCAGGCTCCGTGTCAGCCTGGCAGGACAGGCCAGCAACGAGTTGGAGTGGGGAAGCCACCAGCCCCGCCTGGCCGTACTCCTGAGGACGTCCTCAGACATAGCCCCCTCCCCGCCCCATGGCCAGGCCGCTCACTCGGACGTAGTTGGCGTTGATGTAGTCTCCGTCCTCTTGGCTCTGTGCGCGGCCAAGACAGACACGACTCTGGGGATCTAGGAGGTAAAATCAGCAGAGGTCAGAGGCCAACCAGGGGGCAGGGAGTGGAGACTGCCTCCGGCCAGCGCGCGTCCCTGTGCTCATCAGAGCGCCTGTGGGCAGCTAGCTACAGATTGTTTCCTGTGTAGGTAATAGGGACCCACAGCGTGTGTTTGACCAGCAGAAGTCAGGCAGAGGGACGTCCCCTCTGTGGTGGCTGCGGGACTGGTTACAATTAGGACACGGGGAGGGTTCCTGCCCCACTGCCGTGACAGCCCCCGACCCACCCACGCCCACGCAGGCACCAGCTGGGCCGCTGGGAGGACGAGGATTGGGGGGGGGGCCTGAGCTGAGGCCTCAGGACTGGGCGTTGCTGAGCCGGGTGGGCCCCTAAGGCTACTCTGAGCGGGGGAGGAGTCCCCACGGCCTCGGGCCTGCCTCTGCGCCCAGGTCTGCCTCTGCGCCCAGGTCTGTCAGGCTTGCAGCCCCGTGACCTCCGTCTCCATCATCGTCACTGATCCCTTGCCAGTCACTGCCCTGCTGCCATCTCAGCTTTTCCGAGCCCCTCTGGAGACCACACCGATGAGGCCTGTTTCCCTGCCAGCCTCTGCTAAGCGTTTCCCACGTGTGAGGAGGGGCAAGGGGCAGGTTTGGTGTCACTAGCTGTGTGACCTTGGGAAAGTTATGCAGCTTCTCTGTACCTCAGTTTCCTCGTTTGTAAAACGGGGATAATAAGCCCACAGTACCCGCATCAGGGACCAGTTCAGGAGATGCGTCCCTGAGGGGCTGGAGCAGTGCCCGTGACTGAGGGCCCCCTGGTGGTCAGGCCCCACCGCCTGGCCATGTGGTGTTGCTATCTGTCTGCGAGGGGAGAGGCCCACATGCGGCCGCTCCTCTCAGGCTGGGCCGTGCGTCTTGCCTCCGCTGTCCTCCAGCCCCAGGGCAGTGCCACCTCCTTGGCCCCCCTGCTGCAGTCCTTACTTGGCAAGATGGTCTTGTATCGGTCCTTGGATGCATGGCCAGGAATGTCCAGGTCCTCAGGGTTGACGAAGTTTGAGGGGATCTTCTGGCAAAGGAGGACACGCGTGAGCAGCCGAGACCCCTCCAACCTGCTTTCCCCCCAACCCTTTCCTGGCAGAGCCGGGCCCTGGTTGTCCGGTCCCTCCTGGGGTCAGCACGTGGGGCTGATGGAGGGGGGGCAGAAGAGGGCATAGGCCGGTGTCCTCCCTCGAGCCCGCAGGCCCAGGGTAGAGTGGTGCCAGCTGGCTGCCTCTGAATCAGGGGGGCAGAGTGAGCCTCAAGCTCTTACCAAGAATTCCTCTTCCAGCTGCTTGGGGCTGGGCGGCTGGTGCTGCAGGGCCCAGCGGGTGAGGGGGTGTCCAGCTGTGCGCAGAAAGTGTAGAGTGACCTCCCGGGGCGTGTTCACGGAGCAGATGGGCTCCACCGCCCCCAGGGACCGCACGTCCAGCACCAAAGCGACGTTGGAGCCCCTCCTGCAGGGACAGACCGCCAGGGCCTGGTGATGCTTGGTGACACTTGCTCTGCTTACAAGTGCGTCTGAGGAGGCCCTTCCGGCCTTGCCCTGACCCGTGGCACAGCGGATTCCAGGGCTCAGGCCCCAGCTGCAGGCCTTCTTCGCTTTGTCAGCCTTGAACCCAGCGGCCCACACCAGCTGGCCTCCTCTTCCCGTTCCTGACCTGGCCCCCAGAGCTTGGCAGCCCTTTCCCAGGGACCCCTCAACCCAACCTGAGGATCAGGGAGCACGGGCTAGGTGGCCATGGGACTTTGGGCCCCAGACATATAGGGCATGCAAATTACATGCAAATCAGCACATTGGGTTTCCCTTCCAGACTGGAGTCTACACCTGAGGGCCCCCTGGACTCAGCTGTCAAGGCTGCAGGGGCCCAGGAGGGGACAGAGGAGAGGCTCAGGACTGGGGGGCCCCATCCCCAGGAAAGCTCTCACCTCTCCTGTAGACGCACGTGCCTCTTGGCTGGTGCTTTGGGCGGCGGAGGCTGGGTCATGGCTGTCCCCAAAGACCAGGCTGGCGGCTGTGCTCTGGGATGTCCCCCACAGGCCTGGACCATGCTGGGCCCAGGGGAGGCTCACGCAGCCATGAGGCTCGCCTGGAAGACAGGGCTGACCTGAGGCCTGCCGGGCAGGACGAGGCTCCCAGGCCCAGGCCGCCTTCTGCCGTCCAGCTCCTGCTTTCACTGGGGGGACTTCTGCTCCCCACAAGGTGGTATTGCTTTCACCACGGGAAGGACAGGTCTCCACGGGGGACCCAGGTGGCCGGCAGTCTACGTCAGAGGTAGGCCAAGGTGACGGCAGAGAGTGTGGGTGAAGTTAGTACAGAATCCAGAAAGGGAGGGGCTGCCAGAGCCCCGAGTTCACAGGGCCCTAAGCTGGGGCCCTAAGCTGGGGGCCCAGGTGAGCGAAAGCGAGGAAGTGAAGCCAGTGTTCTGAGCACTGGAGGGCAAGCTCGCAGACCCCACCTGTAAGCCCAGCCCGCCGGGGCCTGGGGTGAGGAGCTTGAGGCCTCGGCAGCCTCGGAGCCAGGTGGGGACCCAGGCATGCAGGTCGCCGGCCCCTAGCGGGACCCTCTCCTCCCAAGTTCATCCCGGTCTCTGTCCACAGAGGTAGACTGGGGGTGCGTCCTTCCTCCTCTGCCCAACCCCCCATCTCCTGCTCCCTAACCGTCACAGGAAATGGCCTCACCAAGCCCTTGAGCGGCAGGCAGCGCATGGAGAGGCCGCAGCTGGGTGCGCGAGAGGGGCACGGAGGTGGTGAGGCCAGCTCCCCTTGAGGGACACTCCCCATCTCCCAGAGCCCAGGTCACAGCTTCCGAGGCGTGCTGGGGGGATGTGAGGCCGCAGGGACGGAGGCGAGGGACAGAGTGGCCCGTGCAGATGTGGGCGGTAGAAAGCGGCTCTTGCACCAGGAGGGCTCTTCGCTCTGCTCTCCTGGCAGCGCCCGAGGCCCCTGCCCCGGCACCCTGGGCCACCGGCTAGACCAGCACCCATTTCCCAGCCGGGCACTGTGGCCCCCGACGCACCCTCTTTGGCCATGTGTGCCTGTCTCCCCGGGGTTCCCGCCACCCCAGGGCCACAGGACCCCTCCTCCCCCCATCAGCACTTACCGAAGCTGCTGTGCCCCCCAGGCTGCCTCTTGCCAGATGTCTGTCTGTCTGTCGGTCTGTCTTTGAGGCTGAGGAGGCTCCAGGAAGCCCGCTTCCTCCCTCAGCCCCTCCTTGCAGCCACCCACGCACACCCAGATGCACGCTGCCCGCTTGCCACCGCCAGGGGTCAGGTGCCTCCTGCCGGCGCCCTCTGAGGGCAGGCGGGCTGCGTCCCAGCACCTCTGCTGCAGGCCCAAGGCCCTGCTCCTGGGGGTGGACGCGAGCTGCTGTTCCTGGCCACCCCAGTTCCCCCGGGTCCAGACCGTCTTGCTTTCTGGGCTGTTTCCCTGGTCTTGATGACGTCCAGCCTCTGCCTGCTCGCTCCTCTCGCTCCATGCTGCCCCACACAGAACCGTAGCTGCTGCCGTGCAAGCTGACGTGGCCGGAGACTGCTGTCCACCTGCCTGCGCCTGCCTCAGAGCCCTGGGCCCGGAAACGTGTGCCCCTTCCAGCCTTGGCAGCTCAGGGTCGGCACAGGTTGCGCCTTTGTAGAGCAAAGAGGAGGCAGGAACCGCTCCGTAGTGGGAAGGGAAGGCCCAGGCCATGCCGGAGGGTCATCCCAGGCCTGGAGCCGCACCCCAGCTCCCAGCTGCCTCGGGTCCGACCTGGGCCAGCCACCTGGGAAGCGGGTAGCGGAGAGCTTGTCGGAGGATCTGGGGGGCTTTCCCGGGCCCCAGCCCCCTCCAGGCCTCCCGGAACCCAGACACCCACTCAGAGTTCTTACAGATAGCGGGGCGTCTGGGCTCATGCCAGGGCACTCCCAAGGCTCCTTTGCTGCTGGGGCGCCTGGGGCCTGGGGCGTGGCCCCCAAGTCCAAGACTGCGCTGCCCCCAGCCCCAGCCGTGCCTCGGCGGGCTCCTCGCTGGCCAGCAGCCCGGCCGGTTCATGCTGGCTGTACTCCTGCCCCTTTACCCCGGAACAGTCCAAACACCCTTCCCTTCCCGGCCCCCAACACGCAAAATCCCGTCCTCTCTCTTCCTCCCACTTCTCTGATTCAGCCGTCAAACAGTGACAGCAGAAAAGATGCTACAATAGGCACAGGGGTGGGCACACAGGAGGGGCGGCAGGGAGGGGCTGCCCCCCCCCCCGGCCGGCCTGTGGAGGGGGGGCTGAGATGAACCGGCAGCCCTCGACCAGGCGCCTCCCGGCACTGCCCTTGCTCTTGGTGGCGGGGACCGGGCACAGGACAGGCCCCTCACGGAGCCCCTGCGTGGCCAGCCGGCCCTGGCTCCGTTCTCCCCGGGGTGTGCTCCTCCGGGGATGGGTGGTTTTCCTGTGAGGAGGCTGATCAGAGCTGGGTAGTGGCACCGGGGACACGCGGAGGGGGCAGGTGCCTGGGAGTCCCTGGACACCTGCGGGAAGTGACCTGAGGCTGGCCTCTGCCTGAACCGCATCCCACCTCTAGTTTCCACTAGAAGGTAGTGGGGGCCTTGGGGACCAAAGAGGGGGCAGGAGGGGATTGGAAAGACGGCCACCCCCTCTGGGCCAAGCTGGTGATTGTTTTCAAGAACAGGAAGCGAGGCCACCACAAGGTCAGAGCAGGGGAAGCGGCCAAAGCCCTCCCCCACGGGGGCCAGTGCCCCCAGTGTCCATGGCCTGAGCCCACTGGCTGTGGGAACCCAACCCCACCAACTCGAGGAGCTGAGGTCTTGGGCAGAGAGCAAGGAAACTGGGGGTCGGGAGGCAGAAGGGGCGTTGGGGTGGGGGTGTGGCAAGACAGGGACTCCGTCCCCTTTGGGTGTGTCCTGCCTCCTGCCCGCTCCCCGTCCTTCTGCTCAGAAATGCCCAAACAACCGGACAGCCGCGGAGTGTGGCCTGGAGCTCACAGGAGGGGTGACAGCACCCCCCACAAGCCTCCACGGGGACAGCGGCCCCTCCCCCGCTGGGCCTGGGGCCTGGGGCCTGGGGCAGCCCGTCTGCTCCGCCTGGAGGGGACTCTGTCCCATCCAGGCTGCTGGGAGGGGGGTGGCCTGGAGGTCCCTGGAGGTCCCAGGACAGAAGAGAGTCCCTCCGTCTCGCCCAAGCCCAGAGCCAGCAAAGAGGACGTCTGTCCCACCACACAGCCCTCTCTTCCCGGGGGCCCTCCTGTCTGCCCCCTCCCCCATGTCCCAGGACGCCCACATGTGCACACCCGTCCAGACAGGCACGGCACCCCCACAGCTCACGCATGCACACGCACTGCAGTTGCCTCACTCGGGCCACCAGCACCCCCGCACGGTACCGGCCAGGCCCTGCCGCCTCCACAGCCTGGTCAGAGGGACCGGCCCCCTCCCTGGTGACCTTCCCAGGCTGTGGGAGCGACATGGGAACCTGGCTGTTCGTGCTGCACTGCCCCTCTCCTGCCTGGTGTGTCCCCTGCCCCCACCCTGAGAGTGGGGGTGCCCAAGGCCTGGCTTCAGGAGGAAGAGGAGAAGGTGGCAGAGAGCTAGCTGCCGGGACAGCTGTGGCAGAAGCCAGGCTGGCTCAGCCTGCGAGGACCACCCCCCTCCCGCCCTGGACCACACGCGCCCTCCTCAGCCTCCCGGCGGCTCTCTCCAGGATCAGTAAGGCGCTCTGACACCTGGGGAGGACCCCCAGGGCTCTCTGGGGGTGGGGAGGATGTGGCTTTGTCTGCGGGAGTGGCTGCTGGGAGGAGACAGCCCTGTGGGCTTTTCTTGCTGAGTGGAGAGGGTTGGGCTGCTGAGGGTGCTTTATGCCAGAACCTTCCTGCACCCTCTCTGCGGGCCCCCCCATCCCCAGCTGCCCCAGGCTGGCGTGGGGGGGGGGGCTGGCAGATATACCTTCTGTAGCCAAGTGCCCCTTGCTGTCCCCCACAGGCCCCCTGTGGTGGGGACTCTTGGGAAGGGTCTGAGATACCCCTTACCTAAAACTAAACTATGTCTTGTTGCTTGTCCTCCCCTTAGATTCTGAATCAGGACGTTCCCACCCCATTGCCCCCCCCCTTGCTGCTGTGAGACTCTACTGGAAGTGCTCCTGGGGGAGGGCGGGCGGCCCTGGCTCTGGCCTGAGCTGGTGGCTGCCGGCCTGTCGTCCCTGCCCGGCTGGCCCCAGAGATAGGCTCCCACAGACGCTGCCTGGTGCCCAGCTCCGTACCTGCCTGATTCCTGCACGGTCCCCTCCCTGCTCTCCCAGGGCCCTCAGCCATTTCCTCTCCTGTCCCGCCCCCAACCATCCCGTCCCCACCTTCCCAGGGCTGAGCAGTGAAGCAATGGCTCAGGTCCGTGACTGCCAGGCCTCAGGGAGGCTGCCAGGCGGGGGCTGGGGGCAGGAGAGGGGCGGGGAGGAATCGACGACCCTGGGGCTCCAGGAGCTCAGGGGACCCAGCTGTGAGGGGCTGGGAGCAGGATGTGCATCTCTGCTCAGCAGCGGGGAGCCCCTGGCTCAAGGCCAGCTCCTCCCCTTGTGCGCCGTGGGCACCAGCGTCCTCAGCCACCGTCACACCTCAGTCACCTTCGCACAGGCCTTTCTCCGGGCCTCGGAGCTGGTCCTCTAGCCTCCCGCTCCTGCAGCCCTGACCTGCTGTTCCTCTCCTTTCTCTCTGTCACCCACGTTGCGTCAGGGCTCCCTCTCGCTGGCCCCTCCAGGCTTTCTCTCAGGAGTTTGAGGTCAGGCCTCTATGCCCTCAGGCTCCAAGCAGAGAGGACCCAGGCACTAGGCTGGGCTGGACCTGTCCTGAAGGTCAGGGGACACCCTCTCTCGGTGTGGGGACAGAGGGGCTTGCTTCAGCAACCAGACCTGCCTCCAATCTCTGCAGGAGCTGGAGGAGGTGGTCCGGGAGCAGTCCAGGTGGGGGGCCGAGCACCCCACCAATGCCACCAAGAACCGCTACCCACACGTGCTGCCCTGTGAGCCCCGGGAGCCACAGTGGGCAGGCATGGAGGGTGGCCTGGAGGAGGGGACATCTGATCTACTGAGGGATGGGCAGTGCTTTGATATGATGGAGCGGGGACAGTGTGCTGTGGGGATGGGATGGGAGGGGCCGCCTGACTGTTAGGCTGAGGGCTTTGCCTGGTGGGCCCTGGGGAGCCAGGGGGGAAACGCAGGCTGGTTTTAGGAGGGGCTGGTGAAGAGCAGCAGCTGGGAGGCTATTCCTGGCTCGTCAGCACCTTGTTATTTTCCTGTAGGATTTCCTCGCCCCTCCCGGGGGCGGGGGGTGGGGGGGGAGAGCTGAGGTGGTCGTGGTGCGGCCCCTGAAGCCACCCCTCCTTTGAGTTCCTGGGCACATGCATTCATGTGTTTGTGCAGGTATGGGCACACACAGTGTCCTCACTCCAGGATCTCAGACATGGGCTCTACTGCTGTGCTTGGTGGGGTCTGGGGGAACCAAGGAGCCACCATTTCACACGTCCCTGCCCTTTGCCCCACAGGGCTACACCCACCCACAGGAATTCATTGCCATCCGGGGCCTCTCAAGAACACCCCGGAGGACTTCTGGCGGCCGGTGTAGGAGCGGCAGCCCATCCTAGCGCGGACCAGGGGCCTGGAGAGCGGCCGGGGAGCGCCTGCAGTTTCCCGAAGTGGCCACCAGGTGGCACACGTTCTCCTTGCAGGAATGGCCCTGGCTGTCAGGTCCCAAAAAGCCGGTCAGGCAGGAGTGAGGCCTGTCAGGCCTGGACATGGATGAGGATCTGGGGGAGGGGACCAGGTCCTCAAGGTTCCAGCTTGACTCGGTTTCCACTGGCCGCTGCTGCTTCTCAGTGTGTCCACTTCATCTTGCTTGTAGGCAGAGAAGGGGTTCGTAGACAAATGACCTGAAGACTGCCCCGGGCTGGCACCAGACATGAGGCATTCTACATCCTTTCCTCCAACAAGCCTGGTGGAGGCCACCTCTGTGTCCTGCTCAAGGCAGGGCCCTGCGACAGGCTGCGGCCGAGCCTGTCCCCCAGCTGAGGCCGTGGGGCCAGGTCATGTGGAGCCCAGGGTGTGGGGGGTGCAGGGCGTGGGGTGTGGGGGGGTGTGGGTGGGGGTGTAGAGTCCAGGCCGCCCGAACTAATGTCAATGGCTTTGTCCCCAGGGGAACAGTGGGAAGGAGAGGCTGCAGTTTCTGAGCTGTGAGCCCGGGCGGGAGCTGCCTGCCGACACCCCGCTGCCCCCCCCTCCGGCCGCGGTGGGCCAGTGCTGCATCCAGGACACAGGGAAGGCGGGCGCACCGCTCAGCCACGCCAGGAGCTGCTGGGGAAAGCTCCGGGGCAGGCACCTGGCCCCCCCGGGGCCTCTCGGGCAAAGTCTCACATCCCACCGGGCCCTGCTTGGGTCATGGGTCAGAAGGACAGACTCCCAGTGCTCCCGTGACCGCCTTCTGCCCTGATCGCTCCCAGGGATGTGACATCTTCTAGGAACTTAGCCCTCTCTGCCTGGGCCCACGCCGGCTGGCTGACCCAGTGCCCAGTGTCCTTCCCAGTCCCCAGGCCCAGGTGGATTTCCCCACACACCTGGAGAGCCTCCGCCCTCCTCCCGGCCCCCCAGGAACCCCATCCAACTCCAGGACACTTGCAGCAAGGGCGAGGCCCCGCTGGGCACCTTCCGGGCCGTGGAGCAGCCCCTGCAGCAGGCTGCAGCTGAGGGCATCGTGAACGTGTTTCACGTGGCCCTGCAGCAGTCACAGGCCTGTGGCCTCAGGACCCCAGCGCTGGGGAGAGGCGACATGGGCTCAGCTGTGGGGAGGGGTGGGGACACAGGGACGGTTCTGCCCTCGGGCCTCCGGGCGGCACCATCCAGGAAGCCACCAGGTGGCGCTGTGGACCGCTGCGCGCTCCGCGGGGCCCTGGGGCGGGAGGCTCAGGGAGCCCTTCTTATCAGACGGCGCAGGCGGGAGGGGTCAGGACCCCGCGGTCTGTCCCCGGGGTCAGTACATCCACCTGTGCAACTGTCTGAACAGCGCGCTGGTGAGCGGCTGCCCTGAGCGGTCACGGGCTGCGCGGGGCACAGGTCGGTGCTGGCCGAGTGGCGCCTGCCAGCCGCAGCCGGCTCTGTGCTGTGAAGGGGCAGAGCCAGGAATAGAGGACGTGGTGAAGCCCAAGGCCGAGCGTCACCCTCCAAGGAGGAAAGGGACAACCTTAAATACTGGGGGACACGGGGCCCAACACCAGGGCCTGGAGGGGCACGGCGAGGCTGGGCCCTGGGGGGTTAGCAGCGGTGGCCGAGCACAGGAGGGCTGCAGGGGGGTCTTGCAGGGGGGTCGCAGGGGAGGGAAGGCTTCCGGGCGCGCTCTGGATGGACCCCGGGAGGACACGAGCCTGCTGCAGCGCTGCCGTGGGGCTCGGCTCAGAGTGGGAGGGACCGGAGAAAGCGGAAGGTCTGGTCTAAGCAGAGAACAGGGACCTGACCCCAGTTGCAGCCGCCCTCCCGGCCCCCCAGGGCCCCGGGGTTCCAGCCTCAGGGCGGCTGAGCGGCGGCTGCAGCTCTGACCTCCAGGTGGCGCCCATCGGCTGCCTTTCTGGCTCTGACGGCAACCGGGACGGTCCCGGGAGCCGGATCAAGGTGGTCCCAGGGCCTGAGACCGGCTGAGCCACACGCCACGTCCACTCAGCGGGTGAAACGCACACCCGTTTCTTTGGTGGCGGGACACGGCCGCTCAGACAGGGGGTTCCTCTCACTTCCCACCGTCCCCATCCCAGCTGGCAGGGGGGCTCGGCCCAGCTGACCCCTCTGAGGACAGCCCGTCACTCCCCTCCCTCCCCCAGGAGGCCGGGCGACAAGGACGGACCCTCAGTTCCCGGCCCGGGGCTGCCTCCCATCAGCTGTGACCTTGAGCGCATCACCTCCCTCTGGGGTCTCAGTGTCCTGTGCTGGCGGAGGGGGGGGGGACCTAGAGGAACCTCCTCCGAGCCCCGTGTGACCCCGCGGCTGTCCCCGCACAAGGCCCCGGGACCTGGTCCCAAACACGCGCAGGTCCCCGGCGGGCCGGCTGTGCTCGCGGTCTCTGGGTTCCTCGCCGCGTTTTTCTTTCCTGGACGGAATCCCTGCCAGCTCGGAGGAGGGAAGGGGAGCGCCGCAGCGCAGACGTCTCCTTGGCCCCTCCTCCGCCGGGTCTCCCTCCCTCGCCAAGCCCAGCCTGCGGAGCGCAGGAACGACGCACTCGGCGATGCCTGCGCCGCTCTGACTGCACGGCCCCCGCGCCCCGAGCACAGCCCGCGGGGAGGTCCCCGCGACGGCGCCGCGCCGGCCGCCACGATGCCCCGCGCGCCCGGGCTGTGCGCGCTGTGGCTGTGCGCCGCGCTCTGCGCCCCCCCGTGCGCCCCGCAGCCCAGCCCGGGGCCCGCCGCCTGCCCGGCCCTCTGCCACTGCCAGGAGGACGGCGTCATGCTGTCGGCGGACTGCTCGGAGCTGGGACTCTCCGCCGTGCCCGGGGACCTGGCCCCCCTGACGGCCTACCTGTGAGTACTGGCAGCGCGCCCCCCTGGCTCGGTCTGGGGCACCTGCCCCGAGGCGCGGGCACCCCGGCGCTCCCCTTCCATGGACGGGCTGCGGGGGACCGCGGCAGGAGGGGGGTCAGGCTGAACCTCAGACCAGAGTGACTGGGCTTCGCTACCTGGGCGCTCAGGCTGGTAAGAGGCGGGCCTCGGACCCGGACCTGGAGGAAGCGGGCTTGGCAGCCCCTTGTCCCGAGCGCCCCAGAGGGTGGCTGGAGGGGAAGCTGAGTGAGGTGGTGCAGGACCCGGGAGGCGGCTTCAGCCGGCGGGAAGGTTGTCTGTCCCTCTACGGTGGCGAGGACTTCAGCGCTGCCACACAGGCTGGGTGGCCCTGATGGGGGTCCTGGAAGCTGGGACCTTACCCACCTTGTCTCTTCCAGAAGGGACCCTGTCCGCACCACGTCCCTTGGCTGAGGTCTCCTGGCTCCCCCAGGGGCCTCCCTGGAGTCATGTCCCAAGAGGCCGTGTGAACACACTAATTTGTGGGCAGACGCTGAGGCTGAAAACAGGGAACCATTTTTAGAGTCTGAGTTGGGGTGAGATGGCACGTGAAGGGGACCCTATTGGGGGCAGCTGTCCTGAGGACGGCTCTGAGGAGCTTCCCCGGCAAGACGGAGGGGTGGTGGCAGCGAGAGGGATGTGGGAGCACATTCCAGACCCCCTACCCTCACCCCCACGCCTGCTCTGGGAAAGGAAAGTTCCGCAGCTCAGCCCTGCCCAGGCTCCATCGCCGTTTCTCAGGGGAGGCGAGCAGGTGGCAAAGCCTGGGGCCATCTGTACCAGGCGTAGGGGCCCGGGGCTTTCTGGCTTTTGGGGCTTCAGCACCTGGGAGCTCTGAGGAAGGGGAGCTGGATGGTTTTCACAGGAGTCCGGCAAGTGTCTGTGGAACCAAATGGGACCAGGGTGCTCAGTGCTGGGCCGCCCTGGCCGGGCGTGGAGGGTCCGGAACGGCTACCCTTCCCAGGTCCCTCTGCCCTTTGTGGGGTGCCCTCTTCCACTCCAATAGGACAGGCTGGGGTCAGGGGAGGGCGTGGAGGGAGAAAATAGTGTCCATATCCCAGGAGGGGACGTCGAATCCTTCCTGGTCCAGGGGGTGAAGGCAGGGGCGCACTGTCAGCCGAGCCGGGGGTGGTGGTGCTGGTGGTGAGGGAGCCCCACAGCTGTCAGGGGAGGGCAGGCTCCGGCCCCCATGCCCGCTATACCCAGGGCAGCCCCACTCAGCCATTTACACGTACACTGGGGGTATATGTCCTGGTTCATTTGAAGACAGGGTTCTGTGACTAGAAAGTGTGAAAATGGAGGGGGCAGAAGAAAGACCCCTTTCCTGTGTTGAGGGGACAGGGGACAAAGCGCCTTCCAGAGGCTGGCTGGTCCACCTCTGTCCCCAGCACCTGTCCCCCCAGGCTGACCCTTTTCTGGAAGGGTGTGGGGAAGGACGGCCCAGGTCCACTGTTGGAGTCTGAGCCCCACCAGCCATGCTGATGGAAGGCGTGCCCACCATCTTGCCACAGTCCCCCCGGAGTGGTGAAGGCTGCATGTGGGCTCGGTGGGGGTGAGATGTTCTGAGCTGGGGCTGTGTCTCCCTGGGGACTGAGAAAGCCCCTCTCTCCCAAGACACAGATTGTGCTTCTGAGAACGGGAGAGGGAAGGAGACAGAGGCGGCATGGGGGAATTCAGCTCTGGAATATGGGAGGGAGGTGAGAGCGAGTCCCACCCCTGCCTGGGGCTGGAATGTCCCCTCTGGATGGTGGGTGAAGGGCCTCTGCTGGGGCGGCCGGACGGAGGGTGGCTCCGATGAGTGGCCTTCTCTATCTTAAGGAGCAGTGCGGTCACACACACGCTGAGGGCAGAGTGGCAGTGGGCTGCCTCTGAGAAGAGCCCGGGCACGAAGGTTCTGGGGCCCTTTCCTTTCTCAGCAAGGTGAGGAAGTGCCCCGTCTGGCCTTGCCCCCAAGTAGCCGGGCTCTTGCCAAGGACGGTGCAGATTTGCATCTGATGATGTGGCCAGCAGTGCCTGTGTGTCCAAGCCACCCGAACCTGGGTTCCTTTCTTGTCCTGCCACCTCCTGACAGTCACTGAGCTCCTCGGAGCCTCAGGGTCTTCCTCTGTTCGTGGAAGGAGTAGGTGCCTGATAAAATGACATCACACGTCTGTGTCAAGCCCAGTGCCTGGCACACAGGGTGACACGTAGATAGTGACTGTTATCGTCAAGCCTCCTGATGGGTGTTCAGTGGAGGTGAGGTAAGGTCCCAGGATCCTTCACTTAGGGGAGACTCTGAGCCCAGGGGCGGGCGTAGGTCCCCAGGGAGTGGCCTGCGGCAGGAGGAGACATGCTGCGTGCTGCGAGTCGCTGTCAGGCGCTGGGCTTGGTCAACTGGGGACTTGGGGTCCAACCAGCTGGTGCACAATGGGGACGGGGGTGGGAGGGGTGCGGGCACTTAGGTCTCCTGACACGGAGCCAAGAGGGTAAAAGGTAAGATTGAAACACTCGGTGCACAAGGAATAGCAGCCCAGAGGGTGCTTGGAGGTCCCGCAAGGGAGCCATGCGTAGAACCACGGGGCCACCGAGGCACTGCGGGCCCCGCCCCAGTGAGTAGCACTGCACGCCTGCTTGCCCCCAAGGAGCTGGGGCTCCCTTGTCGTAGTCAGTGCCACCTCAGCCTCCCCCACCCAGGTCCGGGGAGGACCCGGAGGTCCCTCTATGTCCAACTGCCGTCCTGTGCTCCCACGTCGAGTCCAAAACCATGACAACCTGGGTTCCTGTTTGATCAAGGTTGGGAGGACAGACTTAAAATACCCATAATCCTTCTGAACTGTCCCCTCGGCGAGGCTCATGGAGACTTCCTGGGGTTCGGACGTTCTCCCTGGGAAGGACCTGTTCTGGGAGCCCATGTGGGGGAGATGCAGCCCCTGGCTGTGGGCACGCCACCCCGATGGTGACGAGAAGGCGTGATGCCCCTTCCCCTTGCTCCATCCCGTCCTACAGCCACACGGGGAAGGCACAGGATGAGACAGACACCCAGGGCTGCCCCTGAGCGGGAGACCCTGCATCCCTCCTTGGATGCCGGGAGATAAGCTGTGTTGGGCGGCTGGTTGGAAAAGACCTGAGGCTCATTTGCTGATATTTGCTGATACCCCCAAGCACCATTCCCGTCACCCACAGGCCAGGCGGGACCCAGGTAGGGCCAGGCGGGGCCACTCCATTCAACCCAGCCAGGCTGCTGTTGGCGGCTGCGGCTTCCCGCCCTTCAATGACCACACTGAACCGGTGGTAGAGGTCAGACGGGGTGTGTGTGTGTGTGTGTGTGGGGGGGGTGCCGAGGACAGCAGAGCAGTCGACAGCATGGCGTTGGCCACAGTGGCGGGGGCTTGGTCAGCACTTACGAGCTGTGTGAACCAGGCCAGCTGATGCACCGTGTGTGACTCAGTCTGTTCATTTGTAGGAGGTGCGAGCACACGGCTCCCAGGGTTTTCGAGTGGCCCCGCTGAGGGGATGTTTGTAAAGGTTGTGGCGTAGTGTCTGGAAGAGCTCGGTTCGTGCTAGCCAGTGTTGACACTCGGGTGACCAGGGCCAAGAAGCGCTGTTAGTCATGGGCGTCTTCCTGGAGGAGGAAGTCCTAGGGGTGGCCCTGGGGGGACAGGAGGAGCCTTGTTCTGTGGAAGGTGTGGAATGGAGGGGGGTGTGTGTTGGGGGCTGTGAGAGGGGAGAGGGGCTGGATGGGTTATAGTGGAAATGCAGGTGGGGGGGAAGCAAAGGATGGCAGACCCCGGCCTGTGCCCCACGTTCTAGACGGGCCTCGCAGGGCCTGTCCCATGAAGCAGAGACACGTGTGGCCTCAGTGGAGGATGTGTCCCGGCGGTCCGTGTGCCAGGCCTCCTGCTCCACCTCCAAGGCCACCCTTCCTGGGCCGAGCCTCGGTCCCCCTTAATAATGGAGTCTAACAGCCTGAGCGGCACATCACCCGCCCCCCGAAATTGAGTGTGACCCTTGGTCCCTCGGTTGCTGTGCTGCAGGCCCCAAACTTTTCTGGGCCTCCGTGCCTACACGTTTTGTTGGAAAACGAGCGCATGGGAGAGGCAGGACAGAGAAAGCCCGCAGGGAGAACTGCTGGGTGGCAGGCAGCGGGGGAGGGACAGAGGGAAGGGCGGCAGTGGGACAGCGCCCAGACCAGCCCAGTGAAGAGAAGGGCGAAGGGAGACTGATTCCAGGAAACGGGGTCCTCTGGGGGCCTCCTGTGCCAGCCTTACTCCGAGGGGAGTGGGGGGGGGCGGGCCCATCAGGAGGCAGACCCGGGGGGTCACTGGAGGAGGGTGAGTGTGTGGGGGAGCCAACACCCCAGTTCAAAGGAAAGGCAGGAAACAGCCCTAGGCAAGAGAAAAAGGAAACGTCTGGGCTCTGGCAGCGGGCACGGGGTGTGGCCGGGTGGGGCGGCTGGCGGAGGAGAAGAAAGCCTGGCTTAGAGCAGAGTTGGCCCCCGGCCGGCCTGCCTCCCCCCTTCCCTGGGCTCTCAACCCTGATGGCCCCACACGCGCGTGGCTTCCTGCCTTGACCCATGCCCACCAGGTGGAAGGTGCCCCGCGGGGAGGCCCTGCCCGCCGTGGCCGGTCAGGATTGGCTCTGCAGTCCAGTCGCAGCCCCGGGCTTCCGAGCGGTGCGCCTTCTGTGCGAGTCGCTTAACCTCTCCCGAGGTCCCATCTCTTGTCTTGAAAACGGAACCGTGAGCAGTGCCTACCTGGAGGGCCGGTGGGGAGGGGCTAACGAGACACAGGCAGCAAAGCGAGGCGCCCTTCATACCGCTCCTGCTTGAAAAGGTTGAGGGTTAATATTGTTCTTCTCTACGCCTTTACAAGAGAGCTGCCGCGGCCCAGAGAAGGAAGACACAGCTACTTGTGACAGGGTCGGGTTTCAGGTGCCGCCACCACTGTCTAGTCCAGAGCTTCATCAGGTGGCCGGCCCACCCGCCATCCCGCCCTCTGTCCATCCGTCCTTCCTACTAGAGCTTGTCCCACTGACCTTCTGCTCTGGGCTCCTGGCCAGGATGGAGGAAGTGCCCCCCCCCCCGCCCCCAGGGATGCCTGGAGCAGATGGGCCTGGCCTGGCACCTCATGGGACACTCTTCAAAGAGGAGACGTGGAGGCTTCCAGGTCTCTCCTGCCTGGGGAGTCCAGCTCCCCCCAGAAACGAGTTCCGGGGTTGTGTGACATGAGCGTCTCCTCCGGCAGCCCGAGGAAAGGCAGGTGTGACTGGGCTGTGGGGCTTGCCGCCCCGGGACGTGCCTGGAGGGGTTGCAAGGACCTGCTCTGCGCTCGTCCCTGATGGGTTCTGTGACCTCAGCCTAGTGACTCTTGGGACGGAGCCAAGGACAAGGAGTGCTGCTGAGGCTCAGACACCTTGAAGGCACAGGGATGGGCCGCGGGGACATTTCCAGCCCTCCCCCAGGTTGGACATGACGATTTCTTTTAGCCAAACTGAAATGGACTCTGTGACTCCGGGGCTCTCAGAATTGTGGGAGCCCCTTTGTGCTACCTGGTTCCTTGGTAAAAGAGGGGGGGTCCCCAATTTCTAATGACAATTCACATCTGTCCTCCTGCCCTTCAGACATGAGAACAGGTCTCAGGAGGAGAAGCACTCAGGAGGCCAAGCTTGGGCAGTGAGCACAGAGTTATTTTGGAAGCAGTGAAAGGACGTGGAGGGGAGCTCGGGCTGGCACCGCGCCCCCCTCCCCCCGAGTCATGCCAGAGCGGGCCTCGGGCAGGCTGGCAGCGGGCGGGTGGGGGCTGGGCCCACCACTCGGTCGCAGGGCACCTCCAGTGCTGAGGCCGCCTTTGTCCCCGCCCCAGCCTTCGCCCCCTTCTGCCATCTTCTTCCTCCCCCGGAGACCCAGCACGAGTCTGGGATTCTCCCCAGCCCTGGGGGCCGGTGTCTCTTTGGAGTAATTGCGAGATGTGCGTTTGGAGGCTGGGGCCAGCTCACAGTGGGGACACCTTCCTGCTTGGAGTTTTCACGCCCTGGACGGCAACCCTTTTTCCAGGAAGACTAGACCCATTCTTGGGGCCGACAATCATGTGCGGGGCCTGTCGTTAGGTTGCTAACTCTGCCTAAGCCAGCACCGCTGATAAACAAACACGTGCATTGCATTTATCTGAGCAGGTGACGCGCATCACCTCACGTAAACCCTGTGAGGGTGCTGGTGTTACTTCCATCTCTCAGATGAGGAAACTGAGGTTCATAGATGCGAAGTGGCTGGCCTGAGGCCATCCGCCAGTCACCACTGTACTACGCTGCCTCTCGGGGGTCAGAACTGGGGTCCTGAGCTTCAAGGGGTCGGGCAAGACTGCGGGTGCGTTAAACTCCCAGGCTGAGCAGGCCCTCAAAGCCTATTTCCCGTTTCCCATCTTTCTGGGGAAGGATCAGTGGTTTTCCTCGTCGTCCTCCCACCTGCCAGCTGTGGTCTCTGTGGGGGCTGCTTGAAGGGCAGGTGCTGGTCCTCGGCGAGGCACAGTGCCAGGGGAGCCGGCACAAGCTGGCTGTGTCCCCAGAGGGTCAGCAGCGGGGAGACAGAAGACCGCTGGTCAAGGGGGGCCTGTCCTGAGCCCAGACGGGGAGCCGGCAGGGAGGCTGTCCAGGAGAAGCGGAAGCGGAAGCCCACGCGCTGGGGCTTCTGTTACTCAGGGGGCACCTCTTCCTTCCCCTCCTTGAGGCACGACGCCCCAGTGCCGGCTTCCTGCCTTTTTCTCCTGAGGGCACAGACGCTGGGTGCTCCGCAGCCAACTCCGAGCAGCATCTCCTCAGGGCAGAAGAGACCAAATCTGGGCACACCTGGCAGTACCATGGTCGGGGGAGCTCAGGTGTGCGGCCTGGCCGGCAAGGGTTCAGGTCTCCAGCACTGACCAGCCTGGGGGCCGGCGAGTCTCTTCACGTCTCTTGGCCTCTGTTTCCTTAGCTGCAAAGTGGGCGTTAGTCTAGCAAGCTCTCTGAACGACGCCTGGAACGTGGCACCTGCGTGCCCAGAGCACATGCCCGGTACGTGGGAGCCATTATTGTCCAACTGGTCTCCCCACGGGAGAAGCACTTGGAAGGAGAAACCAAGGCAGGCGTGACGCGGCCCTGCGTCTGTCTGTGCATCCCTGCCGGCCACCCAGGTCTTTACTGGGCGTGACACCCAGAGCGTCAGTTTTAGGACCCTTCCCCTCCCCCGTCTCCCTGCCACTGTCCCCTCCCCCTTGCCCTTGGAGGGACAGGAGGAGGTGGGGGCGTCCCTGAGCATGTCCAGACGGGGGTGGGTGGGAGGACGCAGCCGAGTACCCTCCATGCCACCAGTGTCAGGGACTTGGACGTGGTCCCCAGGCTCAAAGCCAAGGCCCACGGACTGCTGGGGGAGGGGGGGAGGGTGCAGAGAAGGGCCATGTCACCATTTGTCACCTCTATACAAAGCTAGGGTCGCTGCAGGCAGGGAGGGGTGCTTCCTTAGGTCGCCAATGAGTATGTTGGTTTATTCCAACTCCCTGTATGATTTGCAAGTCTGAGTCAGTTACCTCAACCTCAACCTCAGTTACCATTGGCTGCTGGGGAACAGGCCGGAGGCTGCAGCCACAAAGGGCCTTCATCGCGTCCTATAGGAAGGGACCCCCAGGCTGGCCCATCGGGGCCTCCAGGCCTCCCTGGTCGGCCTCAGGTCCCTTTACATAAAGGACAGTGCAGCTCAGTGGGGACATCCCGGGTGTAGAGTGTTTAGACCCCACTTGCCATCAGTAAACTGTGTGGCTTCCGATAGCACCGCTTATCCCATCTTGTGCCGCAGTGACCCCGTCCCCCTTGTTAGTGGTCAGTGACAATGACACTTGAAGTCTCGAGCTGTTTTGGGGAACAGGTGTTCATTCGGTGACTCAGGCATTCGCTCAACAGACGCACACAGTGCTGACTGCTTCCTCGCGCACCCAGGCGTGTGAGGCTGGGACTGTCGTCACCCGCTGCCTTCCAGATGGGGGCACCCAGCAAAGGGGCGCGGGGCGGGGGGCTCAGAGAGGGAGATAAGGCAAGTACACAAATAGCTGTGACAGTCACAGGGAGTGGGAGGCAGGCGGGGGCTCGAGGCCGCAGCTGCTGCCTAACGGCTGCCCCAGGCAGGACCCGGGGAGGCGGCCGTGGGCGAGGGTGCAGCCACAGGCCTGGGCCCCGCAGGACAAGCGTCTGTCCCTGCTGGAATGGGCATATGAATCAGGGTCCTCTTGGGGGTGCTCAGCATAGGGTGTCCTTCCGTCCCCGCGACCTGTCGGGTGTCTTCAGGCCTGTGTGTCCCGTCTGTCCTGAGGCAGCTCTGCTGCTCCAGCCTGAGCCCTGGGAGGGGGTTGGGAATGGGGGTGGGGGACAGGGTTGCCGCCCCTGCAGGCTGGGAGCTCCCTGAAGGCAGGGCCTGTGCACTGGTCCCTTCTTCTCAGGACCCGTCACACCTGCCCTTCACCCACGCACATCCACGCGCAGGCGTGTGCTCACACGCACACGTAGGCGCACACGCTCCCCCCCACCGGACTCTCCCTGCGGGGCCACTCCAGACAAGGCCGTACAAGGTACAGGACCAGCGTTCGTCCTCCCCCTCAGCTCCAGGTCTGGGGTGCCCAGGGGTGGGGAGGCGGATCGGGTGTCAGGGTCTGTGGGGCAGGAAGGCTGTACACCAATCCCCAGGCTTTGTGGAGCTGGGAGGCTGAGGAGACGGGACGGGAAGGGGCTATTGTCTCGGATGAGGCTGAGAGACAGAACTGGGGCAGGGCCGGCCGCCAGCAGTTACGCGAACGTGGGGGCCGTGGGACAGCGGGGCGGGGGGGGGCAGCTCGCCTCCCAGACCAGCGTGGGTGCCAGCCCTCCCAGTGCGGTGACCTCCTCGGGCCACCTTTGTGAGCTGGGTGCCAGGCCAGGCCCCTTCCCGCCTGGACACGGACCACCTGCACCATCGCACAGGCTCCCGTGCTTAGAAGGGCCCAGCACCGGGTCCCTGTGCCGCTGTCACCACCTTACATGTCTCCATCCGTTTTTAATGAGGGCCCCATTTTCAGACTGCACTGGGTCCTTCTCTTACCCTTGGAGCCTCGTTGTTTCTGGTGAGAATGAGGACACCTCTTGACCTGCCCCCACCCCAAGTGGCCATAAGTTCCGGTGACACCACTTCCCTGGGGGTGGTTCCTTCTGCCCACAGTCAGGATGGACGAGCCAACGGCCGGGGGGAGGAGGGGTCGTCTTCTGAGGGACCCACAGGGCAGAAGAGGCAGCCTCTGTCCAGGTGCACCCGAGGAGGCCCTGGGCTGGACGGGAGATGGGGCATCGCTGGGCGGGGCGCCTTTCGGCCTGAGCATGGCCTCTGCGGGACAAGGGCTCTGGGGAGCGCCGTGCTGATGGAAGCACGGGGTATGCCTGGTCTCGGAGTCATCGCCACGCTGTGGGCGAGCCGTTTGCCTGACGGGAGGGAGCATGTCAGCGTCCTGTGTGCGGCGGCTCCTCGCCAGTGTTTTCTAGGACAGAGAGTGTAAGTGCACAAGCTCTGGGGCCGCCCCATCGGGGTCAGACCCCCGCCTTCCGCCAATCTTAGGGGAGGGCTTACTTAAAACCCATTTGCTTTACGTTTTCAATTACAGTTGCCGCACAATGTTACATGAGTTTCAGGTGTGGAACACGGGGCTTCCTCCTTTGTGCCTGGGTTCCCTCACCTGTGAAATAGGGGTGATCACGATGCCCATAGGGCTGCTGTGAGGCCTGAAGGAGTTGACACACATGAGAAGTGCTTCACGGGTGTCCGACACATTATAACCACTCTGTGGGTGTTAGCCGTTATGACGTATCAATTCAACTGACAAGCGTTTGTTGAGTGTATACTGAATATCAGGCGCAGCTATGCTAAGCGCTGGTGTTTTATTAAGGACCGTCCATATAACAACAAACACAGTCCCTGCTGGCTGGGGCATGGGCGACAAAGACTTAGCAACAAGCTGTGGGAGCCCCCCCGAGATGCCTTCTCCCCCTGCAGAGCTACTGGCGTGGCCCCTTCCCCCCACCCCCACCTGCCTGCTGGAAGAGTGGAGGGTGGGTGTCCACAGATCTCCAGTTCTGTCCGAAGCCCCCCTGACCCCACCCATCTGGGCTTTAGGTTTGCATTTCAGTGGAAGTGGGACCAGGAGACCACGGCCAGAATTCTGTCTCTGCCACCAGCTTGCTGGCTGACCTTGGATGAGTCCTCTGACCTCTTTGGCCTGTTTCCTATGGGCTGGTAGTCCCGATCCCAGGATATGCTGAGACAAATGATGGGGTATAAGTTGGGATGCAGAGGGCAGAAAAGAAAGGAACATGGGTGAGGCTGTGATGAGGCTGCGATGAGAGAGGTTTGCAGTGTCACTCAGTGAGACTTGAGATCCCAGGGTTTGGGACAAGCCATGGCCATCAGCAGCACCTCCCGGGCTGCGTGCCCAGACAGAACAAGGCCCCCCATTAACTATGTGCAGCCAGCAGAAAGAGGAATGCCCACCCCTGCCAGCGATGCCATGCCACCCCCACACCCCGCCTCACTGCCGGCTGCTCTGCTATGAATGCAGGAGCCTGGGGTGCCCCCTCCCTGTGCAGCCCCCCCTCTGCCTGCCAGGAAGTATTAGCTTCACTGTCTAGATTGGCATGGGGGTGCAGAGGTACCATGCTGTGGGGCCTGGGGACCTGCCGGGGGTGGGACTTGGGGTCGTAGTTACCTGGGGCAACCCCAGGACCCCTGGCGTGCCCTGTGCTGAAGGGCAGCTCTGAGGGCATGGAGAGTGCAGTTAGAGGAGAGGTTTGCAAGGCCAGGAGCTCGGCCCCCTGAAGCTTGTGGCTCCTAACCGTCACAGGAACCCCCACATAGACAGACCGCGTCGTCCGGCAGCACCCGCCACCTGCTTTGGTGTTCGGCCCTCCGGGAGTGTGGTCACTGGGGAGTTCTTCCTGTTTTGGTCGGAGGGGAGACAGCCAGTGGCTGCCCCCGTTGTGTTGGCCATGGGTGGGTTAGGAAGTGAGCATAGCCAGTAGAGGTGACTTTGGAGGCTGGAGATGGTGATGCCGTGGGGCCCACAGGGGATCTTGGAGGGCCAGCCTGCTGGGAGGGGGCTGAGGGTCTCTGCCTGCCCCTCCCCCACAGGAACCCCCACGTCACTGCAGCCTCCCTGTCCCCAGCACTCTGGGCTGCCGCTAGCCTATGGGATGCCTTCGTGAGACTTAGAAAAAGACGCCCCTTGTGGGCAGGCTTTGGAGGAAGCCAGGAACGCGCCTGCTTGATGTGGGACACAGGGGCTGCCTGGGATGTCTCTTCCTCCAGGAAGCCTCCGCGGGTTGCCCAACCCTGGGAGAGGCCCTGCCCCAGGCTCACCCCATGGGCTGTAAGTCACGTTTACGTCCTTGTTTCCTAAACCAGGCTGGGAACCCCCACAGATCAGGGCCCCAGCGTCAGTGCTCCCCCTGTCCTCAGTGCAGGCGTAAGCCCCTGGCACATAGATGCTCAAAAATATTGGTGGAATGAATGAAGCGATGAAAGAATGAATAAACACATGAATGGCCAGAAGCGGGAAGTGCTGAGCAGAACGGGCCCAGACGGGAGCAGAGGTGCTTACCTGAGAGACAGGCCGGGGCAGGGACAGCCCTCTTCAGACCCAGGTGTGGCGTGTGACCCCGACAGCTGCGGTGAGGAAGCAGTGTCGCTGGGGAACCCTGAAGCTGCCAGTCAGCCTGCTCGCCAGGCCCAGGTTCATTAGAGTGAGACGTCTGTTCTGTAAACCCCTCCACCAGGAGCGTTTGCCTTTCCTTTTCAGTCTCTTTACATTTTTTTTTTTTTTAAGAGAACTTCTTTTGAAAATTTCCATCCAGTTTCCTACAGGCCTGCCCTGGGCCTGGACAGAGAGAGCTCTGGTGACTCGAGGCTGTTGGTTCCCGAATAGCCACTGTGTGTCTGGCACTGGCCTGGCCTCTAAAGGTCAGGGTGAGTAAGGCCAGCGTCTGTGTTAGGGGAATCCCCAGGCTGTGGATAGGAAAGCGACGGCCCTGTAGGTGCTGGCCCGGAGACACGCACAGCCAGGTCGTGGGGCACTCGCGGCGGGGGCGCCCTGGGGAGCAGTGGGCCACTCCGGAACCCTGTGGCGGTTCGGGGCACTGGGACTGGTGGCCAGGGGACTCGGGGACTGCCCACCCCCGAGGGTAACCACACAGCACACCTCCGCCCGCACTCTGGCCAGTGGGGCACGTGTTGCTCCTTCCCTCGCCGTGTTTGAGATTCTGCTCGAGCGGTAGCTTTTTCACTCTCATTGCTGCATACGGCACGGCACGATAAGCCCCTTCTACTGCAGACGGCCCCGGAAACTGTCCAGCTGGGGCTGCTACGGCCAGCCCAGCGGTGCTGCTGCTGCAAGCGGTTTGTGGGGTCCTTCGTGAGCGTCAGGATGCGTTTCTGTTGGTGATAAACCCAGGAGCGGACTCCCCGGGTCATTGATGATCCCGGAGCAGCCTCAGTGTGAGAACGCATTTCCTAGGTGACGTGTGATGGGCCACTGGCTTGGTCTGAGGCGTCAGGGAGGCCAGTGATGGAGGGGTGAGGAGGGAGAGAGGGCAGGGCTGTGAGGGCCAGCGGTATACCAAGACCCTCTGACGACTTACTGTATAGTTTCCAGGGGCTCCTGTAACAGAGAACCACAAGCCAGGCGGCGTCAAACACTAGCAGTGAGTTCTCTCGTGGTTTTGGAGGCCAGAGCCCAGAAATCAAGGGGTCAGCGGGGCTGGGCTCACCCCAGAGGCTTGGGGAGAACCCACTGCATGCCTCTTCTAACTCCCGGCGGCGGCCAGCTGCTTGGCGTGTGGCCACATCACTGCAATCTCCCCCTCCATTTCATCACAGTGTTTGTTTGTCGGTATGCCTCTTATACAGGCGCTGTCATGGCATTTAGGGTCCAGCTAAGTAATCCCAGATGCTCTCCTCACTTACTACACCTGCACAGACCCTTTCCCCAATAAGGTCACCGTCACAGGTTGCAGGGCTTAGGACATGGACGTGTCTGTTCGTGGGGCCACCATTCAGCCTCCCGCACCATCCCTCACTGTCATCCTAGGCACTCCAGCTCAATTGCACCCTTCGCAAAGCTCTCAGGACACTTTCTGATGGCTGAACCTGTCCGTCTTGACGACCACAGGCCAGGCTTTCTCCAGGAAGCCCTCCCTGACTGTCTCCTTATCCTCAGACACTTGCGATTCCTCCAGCCTGACCGTCAAGGCTCTGTCTAGCGGGGTGTGTGGCTCCGACGCTGTCCTCAGAGGGCAGGGAGTGTCTCCTCCACCGTGTTCAGCGGGGCTCTGCACGCCCGAGTACTAGGAACAAGGAACCTAGGCTGAGGGCATCGTTCCAGGAGTGCCAGGCCAGGCCAGGGCACCGTGCCCACAGCTAGCCCAGTGGCCGGCCTTTGTCCTTGTCCCTTCGCCCCCGAGAGACTGCCACCTCGGAGGGAACGTGGCTGTGACCTTGTTCCGGGGCCTCTGTGGCTGGCAGTCCTGGTTACACACAAAACAGGGGGGGCTGGGGGAGCCCAGCCCTTTGCCTTCCTTGGAGGAGGCCAGGGAGGCAGAGTGCCTTTGGCTGGGGGACCGGAGCCAGAGATCAGAACATCAAAGGATGAGGAGATCAGGCTGGGGCAGGTGCACTCACTTGGGCACCAGAGAAGCGGCAGCTGGTGCCTCCTCAGGGCAGGGCTGACCCCAAACGCCCCCCCCTCAGCCTCCCCACCCCCTGTGTGTGTGACTCTGCCGTGCACTGCTCCTCTCAGAGACGGCTCTGCGGGGAGGGATGCTAACTGGCATCCGTGCTGCGTAGTGGGCACGGCTACACCCCTTACACACGAGGCATCTCCATGTAACCCTCACAATTCCCTTACAAGGAACTATTGTATAACATCTTCTAGGGGCAGAAACTGAGGCTCAGAGAGGACAGGGAACTTACCCACCGTCAGACAACGGGTAGGTGGAGGGGCCGCAGCACACACTGGCAGTGTGACACCAGGACCCATGAGCAACAGCTGGCGGAAGGCCCAGAACGCGGCTCAGCCCACCTGCAGCAGCATGGAGTGAGGCTAGACGGCAGGAAGGGCTTCCTGCTGGGTGGCATGCAGACTGAGAGCTTGGATCTAGTCTGCACAAGTCTGACTGCCAAATAGGTCAGGAGGTTGCTGGGGCAACACCCAGAGGACAGGACGGAGGTGGCAGGACAGGAGAGGGTCAGCACGGAGCGTTTTAGGGACCAGGCGTGGGCCTGCGCCGATGGTGCTGGGAGGAGCAGAGCTGCTTAGTACGGGTTGGCAGGGCTTCCCTGGCCGGTGAGTGTGCAGGGCGGTGTGCAGGTGAGCTTGGCGGAGGGGGCGAGGGACCCAGAGGCTGGCATGACAGACGGGGGGCCCCCCCCCAGGTGGCTCTAGCCCCCCTGCATCGTTCCCAGAGCTGTGACAGCCTCCCCACTCCCGCTGCCTTCAGCCCGGGTGCCCAGGGGGGCATTGTGGGGACTGGGCCGTTGGGTCACCCAGGAACTCGTTGTGCGGCTAGGGTTCAGCAGAACTCTGTCACTCAGTGTGTCGCGCGATGTGCAGTAGCTTGGTATTTCCCGTCTCTTTCTCCATTTAAAATGGGCGTAACTCATGTGTCGCTCACCGGCCTGAGAAAAGGGCTGGATTAAATGAGACCAAGGATGTACAAGAGCTCTGTCACCTGCAAAGGATATTCAAGCGGCGGGGATGGGGGACAAAGAGCAGCGAGGATGGCATGGGGGGACCTTGGTCTTGCTGAGCCCCATCTGTAAAGGGGGTCAGTACAGCCGTCAGCACGGGTCACTTATATGCGTCCTGGCCTCCCAGCGCCCTGACCTCCAGCGTCTGCTGTTTCCCACTGGACTTGGGTGCGACTGGGACCGGGTCTGTTCAGAAAACCATCTGGCTGGGGTGTGTGGGTGGCCGCGGGGCTCCTCAGTGTGTGACTGGTGAGTGGGGTGCTGGGAGGGGGAGGGGAGGGTGGTGTCCTGCTGTGAGAGGAAAGCTGCCACTGGGATGTGCGGGGGAGGGGCACGTGGGGGTGTGGAGGGGACTCTGAATAGAGGGACCTTTCTTGGGTTTTCCGCCCAGACACACCCTGGCCCTTCATCCGGTGGGATAAAGGGACCGGGAGTTGCAGCTCAACAAACAGAGCTCAGGGCTGCGGTCTGTGCACAAAGGGGGCTCCGCCCCCACCTGCCCCTTTGTCGTCCCCCCCCCCAGCCCCTCTCCAGGGCTTTCCCATCTAAGGGGAGGTCTGAGCTAAGGGGATGTCGCAGCCCTTCTCTGCAAGGTGCTTCAAGTCCCAGAAGACACCCAGAATCACAGCCACACCCCTGCACACGCAGGCACGGCGCCCTTCTAGACGGGGCTGGAGATCAGAGAGGAAGGGCTGGGAAGACGCTGGCACGTCACAGGAGACGGAGCTCGGAGCTGGGAGCTCCGCAGGATGTGGCAGGCAGGGCCCCAGTGGCACCATCGCTGCCGTGTTGTCTGCTGGGCTTGTCCCCGTTCCCTCGCTCCCTGGTTCCCTCACCCACACCTCTACAGCTCCTCTGCCAGGGCCCGCCTGTGGGGTGCCCACCCCTCCACTGCCACGTAAAAACAGACCTGGAAGCTGGAGGTGTGCGTGTGTGTGTGTGTGTGTCCAGGACAGATGGTGGGGAGCCGTGGGGGAGCCCCCAGCCCATCTGGGGAGACCAGCGCTTGAATGAGCTGCCTGAGACCAGGAGATGATGGTTTGCAGCCGAGGACAGCACTGTGTGTGTGGCTGACCAACTTTGTGACGAAACACTCAGATTGAGTCAAAGGCCACAGGGTTAGTCCGAGGAAGCCCCAGCCCCAGCATTTGTCACTGAGGCTTTTGTCATTTGTCCCCAGTGATGGGGCCCTTTGAGGGCAGGGAGCATGTGTTACTGGGCTTTGCAACTGTGCACCTGGCACAGTGCCTGGTACATAGCAGGTGCTCTACCTGGTACATAGTAGGTGCTCTGTCAACACTGGTTGAGCAGTGCATGCCTGGATGATTAAGGATGGCTGGCGTCTTCCTGCAGGAGGGGACACTTGGAACTGCACCTCGCTGAGTGGGGATGTTGGCTAGTAGTTCGCACAGGTCATGTCGGCTGGTTCCTTACCATGTGCTGGGCACTAACTAAGCCCTTTACCAGTGAGGAAACTAAGGCACAGAGAGGTGACATAACTTGCCCAAAGTCACACAGCGCAGCGGCAGAGCTGGGAGCCAGACACAGGTCATGTGAGCGCGGAGGCTGCAGTGTGTCCAGGGACCTGCCCATGACGATGGACGTGTCCTAGAGCGGTGCTGGCAGCGTCGTAGCCACGAGCCACGGGGGCTGTTGAGCCCTGAAGTGTGGCTGATGCGCCCAAGCAGCTGACTGTGTTTGGAAGAATTTACATTGAAATGGCCCCGTGTGGGCAGTGGCCTCTGTGTTGGGCAGCGCAGGTCTGGGGTGTTGCAGAGACAGGGCAGCGCTGACAGAGGGGTCCATAGCCTGTCCTGTGGCTTCAGAGGCCTGGGTCCCATCAGCTTCTCCGCATGTGGGTGGCTCGGGTTGAAAGGCGGGTGGGACCTTGGGAGAAGCACACGTGTGCGTTACAACGCCTGGGCCCTGCTTTGCTCTCGAGAGCCATCGTCTGGGCACGGGCAGATGGAGAGGAGCAGCAGCACCGCCGCCCACGGCCCACTCGCGCTCTCTGACTGGGACCCAGGGGCTCAGCGCCCCGGCTCAGCTTAGCCACGTTGTCGCCAGAGCTGGAGGTGCCCCCGAGGGTGAGATGGGCCTGGCTCCTCAAGAGAGGACCGCGGCGGTGCCAGGGTCAGGGCTGCCCCGGAATTCAGTGTCCACTCGGGTGCCCGTCCCCTGTCACTCTTCCCAGCACCCACAAGCTAGCTGTTGCTGTCAGCTGTCCCCCTTTCAGTAAGAAGAAGGTGGGGCCACAGGAATTGGCCTGAAATGGGTTCCTGTGGCCCCAAACCACGATTTCCCAGGTCTAGCACCTTTGAGTGGGACGGGCCTCTGCTGGGCCCCTCCCTCTGTGGCCTCATTTCTCTGCCATCAGAGTTGGGGGGCCCACAGCACACCAATGAACCATCGTGATGCGATGAGCGATGTCCCCTGACTTCTGTGGTCTTTCAACCCAGGGCTAGAAAAGTCCCTGCTTTTCTTTTGTCATCCAGCTTGTAGGACTGTGTCCCCCCCAACCCCCGGCATGACTTGGGTCACCACCCCACCCCGTTCAGCCTGACCAGCCTGACTCACACAAGCCTCGCCTTTGCTCAGCAGCTAGGGGGACCTTTGGTCCCCTCACACACGACCCCCCAATCCAGGTGCCCGGCCCCCCAGCCTCTTACTTGCTGTCCTCCCACCTGTGGCCCCAAGACAGGCTGGAGATATTCCGGTCCCAGATGAGTGAGCCAAGCCGTGACAAAGTCAGCACAGCCACTTCACTGAAAAACACAGCACTGGTCATGGGGAACTCTGCGCGGAGCCGCGGGAAGGGGCTGGCAGCTGTGGTGCGTGTGAGATGCAGACGCTTTTGGGTTCAGTATGCTCCCTTGTTTGGAAATGTGTGAAACTTGCAGAAATCCAAGAGGACTTTGTGTCAGCTGGTGTGTTTGGAGCCTCTAAGGAGACGACTCTGATCAAGAGGGCGTCTGGGTGTCCCCTGGACGGAGGTCACTGTGGGTGGACAGGGCGGTGCCTGAGCTCTCGGGGACCCGGCTGCAGCACCCACTCTGCCGTTAACGGGCAGGGTGACCTGAGGCAGCTCTGCTCGTGTCTGGATCAGGCGCCCTGCCTTCCAGGGTGTTTGGAGGGTCACAGCAGTGAGGTGCCCACACTGAGGACCTCCGGGCTGCAGTGCACGCGAGGGTCCTGCCCAGGAAGAGCTCTTGGTCCCCAGGGTGACGTGGGTGCTCTCTGGTGCCGGCCGCTGGGGGCTCACCTCGGGGAGCCACTGGGTCTCGTGCCTGCCCCGCCCTCCTTTCTGCCCCTGCAGCCCCCCTTCCTCTTCGGAGCCTCTTGTCCTCTCCTGTCTGGACACACAGTTAGGAACTGCGTGGGGTGGTGGCTGCAGGAACAGCGGATGAATCCCGGAGCCCATGCAGATGTGGGCTTGTGTTGTCACTTTGTCTCCACCCACAGCTGCACGGTGCCCAGCACGCAGCCAGCCCCGGTCAGAACTTAACCCCATCACCTGGAGGCTGGACAGGACCTCGGCACAGGCCTCAGGAACCGGGTCCCTGATTCCAGAGTCTGGATTCTTTCCTCTCTACCCTGTCACCTGCCTCTCTTGGTGACAGAGGAACTCCACAGGTGTTCTCTGGGCACCAGTGGTGGTCCTGTGGTAGCCGGCCTGCCTACCTGCCCTTTTTGGCAGGCAAGACCCCTGTTGGGCTCCCTGCTGACCCTGAGATGTCCCCCATTGTGGCAGGAGGGAAGGATTAAGCAGCCCTAGGCCAAGGACAAACGTGAGGTCCGCTGTCCGTCCTTTAGAGCAGGGCCCCGTGTCCACATTTCTCCAGAGGATGCCAAACGCAGGGACGGGCGAGTGCTGGTAGCAGCTGCCCCCACGAACTCTGCCAGCTTGAGCTGAGCACCAGCTGGGCAGACCTGTGTCCTGCAGGCAGCAGTGGGAGAAACTCATGTTAGACAGCAGGAAGGACTTCCCAAGTGAGGGCTGTCAGCCGGGATGGAAGTGCCTCGTGGTCTGTCTGTGTCTGTAACGCCCCCATTTGGGCGTTTACTGCACGCCCCTATTTGCCAGGCCCCCCGCTAGGGCCTGAGGAATCGGACAGGACTAGGATTAAGTCCTTGCCTTGGAGAAGGTCACACGGGCCATGCTGTTCTGATCATTATAATTCAGTTAGATGAGTGCGCCGTGGATAATGAGCACGGTATTGGTTTCACACTAATTAACTCATGTAATTCTCACAACAACCCTGTGAGGCTAGTGCTATTATTATCCCCATTTCACAGATGGGAAAACGGGGGCTTGGCGACACCAGGTGACGTGACCAGGTGGCACAGCTGTTAGCACTGAGCTGGATGATATAAACAGGCACATTGCTGGGCACAGGGCAGGAGCTGCCACCATCAGGAGACAGCGTGTGCAGAGCACTGCAGGCTCATGGGCGGCCCCATGGGAGGGGTGGCCCGGGGGCGGAGCCACACCTGGGCACAGGGGCTCACCTGCCGTCCCTCTCTGACTGCCCTTTACCTGGCTGCAAGGGGCAACTTGAGCCCATGCAGAGACAGCGCGCTGGGGGCCGGCTTCCTGGGCCCCTGCTCCAGGCAGGTGGGACAGTCCTTCCAGGTCAGCCCAGCAGAGCCCAGGGGCTGAGCCTTCCTCCCGCTCTCCCTCCCAGAGGAGAAGCCCGCACAGAACCAATCCCCAGGGCCCCTGGGAACCAGCCAAATCGCCATGGGCCAGTGTCGTGACCCCACCCCCTCCAGTTGCCCCCAGCAGCCCCCTCTTATCACACCTGCCCCTGGTCTCCACGGCAACACCACCACACCCAGCACCCTGGGTGGTCTGGTCGCCTCACAGGGTGAAGCTCTGAGAACATTTTCCTGATGTGCAGCCAGAAATTCCCACTTCCCGTGCCCAGGGCTGCCCAGTCGTCTCTCCCCTCCCTCCTCGCCTGCCCACCTCATTCCAGGACCCTGCCCACTGCCCCCCAACGTCCAGTGAGGGGACCCAGGGCTTCTGGGAAGAAGGCTTCCGAGGGGCGGCACCCCGTCCTCTCAACCCTGCTGTTCAGTTGGAAGGAGCAGTTTGCAGGACGCAGAGCAAGTGGAAGTGGGCGCCTCTTGTGTCAAACTTACGAAGAACTTCAGACGGACAGCAGCAGATTTGAGCCGTGTGGGTCTCTGCCGCTGTGAGGGCGCATGCCCGTGAAGCCAGCCCTGCAGCAGCGGTGTGTGTGAGCGTGAGCGTGTGTGTGCGTGTGCGTGCACACGTCTGCTTGTCTGTGTGTGCATGCATGCGTATGCATGTGTGCGTGTGCTTGTGGTGGTCACAGGGTGACAGTGGGGGGGCAGAGTGAGTTCAGGCGTCGGGCACCCGATTTAGCCGCAAGATGGGCCCCAGAAGCAGCATCACCAAGGAACCTGTGCTCCTTCCTGGGCCAGGAGACAGGGCAGGGTGTAGACTGAGGCCCGGAGACGGCCACAGCCACACAGGGTTTTCCAGCCGAAGGGTGAGGGCTGACTGAGGTCATCCGTGTCTCCCAGAGCTCCTGACTTGGTGACGTGGGGACGCTTTGCGAGTCTGTGACTTTCGACAGCCCAGCTCTGTGACATGCACATGTACAGATACGCACGTGTGCCCTCGCACATGACACACACATCTAAGAGCTTGTGTGTCCCAACACCTGCCACCCTGAAAATACTTGGCAGCCTGTGCCACCAAGCCGGGGCCACCACAGACAGACCCAGGCACCCCGGACAGGGCGCCCTCGCGCACGGGGTCAGGGCATGGCCTGTGGGCTTGAGCTGCGCTCTTTGGTTGCACAGGGACAGCTGACCTCCCAGGGAAGTCCTGCCTCAGAACCAGCAACCTCCCAGGACAGCCGCCCTCCCTGAGGCTGCCCCCCACAGCTGCCCTTCGCACTCCCAGGGCCTGTGGCATCAGCTTGGAAGGCTCCCTGCACCCCTCCCAGCTCTCCACGCTCCCCTCCTTCCCTCTCCTTGGCACCAGCCTCACCCCTCTTCCTTTGTGAGAGGGCCAGGCCTGAGTGGGGCTCCCCCACCCGGACCACCTGAAATCCATCCCCGACTGAGCACTGCAGCTGGGCTGTGCAGTCTGCAGGCTTGGGGCCGGATGTGGGGGCGGTAAGGCCCCTCCTCCCCAGGGGAGAACAATGAGGCGGCTCGTCAGGCTGCTGGGGCGGGGAGTGGGGGCACGGAGCCACATCAGAGCCTCTGAGGTGCGCCCCTGGAGGGACAGCTGAGTGATGGGGCCTGAGTCACACACCCGCGCTCCTGTGGAGGCACGCTCAGAAATGCACAGGGTAAATATTTAGAGCTAATCGTTTCTGCCGCACCTCGAGGGGAAGCCAGGCCCAAGGCTCACTGGGGGTGTGTGGGGGGGTCCAGGCAGACCCAGCGGCTGCAGCAGCTTCCTGGGCCACCATGACCCCGCACCGCCAGTGCTTTCTGCTTCTTCACGTGGTGCCTGAGCCCGGGCTCACGGGCCTGAGGGCTCCCTGAGGACCAAGCCCCGGTTACAGTCCTTGGCGAGCCCTCTGGGTGCTGCCCCCTCACGGAGGCCGCCAGCACCCAGGACAGCCCTGCCGCTGCCCACGCACGGCAGGCGGGAACCGCGGGCCAGAAGCTGCCCAAGTTCCCGGGCCGGGTTCGTGGCTCCGCCTGGCACGCAGCGTCGCCCTCCTTTGGAGCCCACCCGTGGGGTCCGCGTCCGAGCTTCACCAACCATGACACGTGTGAGAGTAAACAGTGTTTTTATGGCTTGGAGCTGGACTCCCGCGCACAGCCCATGCACAGCCCGCCGGCCTTTCGGGGTGCATGCATGGAGTACGCGTTTCTTGGGGGGAATGGAGACACTGAGTCTGAGGGTGGAAGCCCCTTCCTCAGGAAGGGAGAAAGCTGCAGGCAGCCGTGCCCAGCGGCACGGCGGTCCGCTCTGGGCCCACTCTGTGCCCCCAGGGAGGAGGCTGCAGAGGCCGGGAGCCCCTGGGAGCAGCTTGGACAGGATGGGACCCGACTGTGACAGGTGCACACTGCGTAGCTGTCTCAGTCACCGCTGCTCAACGGGACAAACAGGAGAAAATGCTACACGGGGGTGGGGGGCACCAACCAAGGCCCCCGCCCCGGGCCTGTTGGGCTGGGACACTTGTCCACAGGTCACTGAGGGCCAGCCGGAAGGAGGGATGCAAATGCTGTGCGTAGTTTGCTAGGCTGCCAGCCTGTAAGCATTGCTCACTTAATCCTTCCAACGACCCGAGGACTTTGGCAAATTCACCCCACTTTTATGCACGAGGAAACTGAGGGTCCCAGTGGGTAAGGGCCCAAAGTCGCAGGCAGGAGAAGAGGCCTAACTTCAGGCCCTTTGCACTCTGAAGCTCAGCGCAGTCACTTCATTTTCTTACGTAAAGTGGGGTGACGATGGACTCTGCCTTGGGGTGTTGTGAGGACTAAAGGGGTCACTTGGGACAAAGTTAGCCAGTGCCCCACACAGAGGAGGCCCTGGTGAGTGTCGGCATGTTGGCAGAGGCCTCAGAGGGCCCCCTGGCTCTGGGGTCGGCTGGAGGGACGCTCACACGGCACAAGCACTGTGGGCGCCTGTCCTGTAGGCCGAGTGGCAGGGAGCTCCGTGCCTCAGTTTCCCCACTAGTGAAAAGCACACCCGTGGTGCCATTTGTATGACGCGGCCCTTGCCTCCTGCTCTGAAACTCCCTGGACTTTTCTCTAGCTCGTCCCTTTGCAGGGAGGTTGGCTTCGCTCCCAGCCCTGCTCTAGAGCTAGCCCTGGGGAGGCCACAAAGGGAGGAGGACGGCCGAGGGGACACTGTGGGCGGCCAGTGCCCGCAAGGCCGGCTGTGGAACTGGGGACACCGGTGGGTGTGGGGAGCTGACGGGGGGCTCACAGGTCCCTCTGTCTGTCCACGCAGAGACCTGAGCATGAACAACCTCACGGAGCTGCGGCCTGGCCTCTTCCAACACCTGCGCTTCCTGGAGGAGCTGTGAGTAGACGCCCCGCGGGCTGGGACCAGGGCTCCCCTCAGGGTGTTGAGGGACACCTTGCCCAGGTGGGAACCCCAGGGGGGGCAGTGTGGGGCCACGTGGCGCAGGAACTCCAAAACCGGCCTTTCTCTCCTCCCTGAGCCCCCGTTTCTGTCAACAGCCGCACCCCTGCCTGCGGGCCACCTTTGACCTGCTGTCCTCCCCCTCCCCCACAGTGTCCCACGCCTGCCACTCCAAGACCTGGTGGATCGTTTTTTGGAGCTTTTCTCCTCCATCCCCACTGCTGTAGCCGGGGTCTTGCCAGCCCTCAGCTCACACCCCCACCCCTTCCAAAGTGCACCCCACTAGCTCCAGAGGCTTCTGTGGTTCCCACAGCTCGGGGGCCACTTGCAGGGGCCTCATCACCTGGCCCACACCCACCTGGCCAGCGCTGTCCACGAGGCCCGTCCTGGTCTCCACACCTGGTTTCTCCTCCTGCATTTGAGCAGGTTTCCCTCCACCCTGGCAGGCTCTCCTTTCTTTCCGCCTCTCGGTGCCCGTCCCTCAGTGCGCTGTGGGGCCACCGTGCCCCCCGCCCGCTCCCAAGCCCCCCCCGCCTGTCTCTGCACCGGCAGAGACCCCTGCGGCTCCAGTAAGGTTTGGTTTGGCTGGGCAAACTGGCACCAGGCCCTGAGAACATTCACGTCCACCCAGGCCCCCGCCCCCTGACAGACGTCCCCAAGAGCACAGTTGGCCGGCCTGCTGAACTTAGGGTCCCATCTACCCTGGGGCCACGGCTGGGCTTTCTAGACCCAGCTCTATTGCCCCCTCGTGGGAAAGGCAAGTTCAAGGTGCTCGGGGGGGGGGAACAGGACCAGTCGAGACCCGCTTGCCGCCCTCAGAACCTCCAGGCAAGGCTGGAGGGCCAGGCGGGCAGGTGACAGGCGAGTGTGGCGCTCGGTGTGGACACCAGGGCGTCTGTGTCAGGGCCGTCGGGGGCGGGGCCTGCAGTGGGCAGGGAGGCCTGGCCTCAAAGGAGGCGGCAGCCTGAGAGGAGGCCGAGGGACCGTCTGAGGCGGTGACACAGCTTGGGCAGGCATGTAAAGCAGGACAAAGTCTGCGGAGCTGGCAGCAGGTGACGCAGGGGCCCAACCAGAGTTTTAAAGGCTGACCCTCCATCTCCGGTTCCCCGAGAGTGGCTGGGCCTGTTTCAGAGGCGCCCCTCCCCAGCGGACCCGAGTGCCCACCTACAGAGCTAAGCTCGGGGGCCTCGGACACCATCTGCCTCTCCACATGGTTTGTGAAAAGAATAGACGTCACGTGAAGAGACGCTTCACGGAGACAGATTTGAAAACAGTGGCTTCTGAGGATGGTCAGTGCCGTCCCTACATCGCCGGCCTCTCAGGACTGATGCATGTGACGTGTCGGGGGCTTCGGAGACCCCGGGGCTTTCCGAGTCGTCCACAAGTCAGCTCTGCTCGGTCGTCTCAAGCAGGACGCAGGTTGTGACGTGTTTGCTCCTTTTAGAATTGGTGACCACCCCACGACAAACGTGGACATGCTTAGTCAGACCCGTGTCCTGACCCTCCTGGGTCCGTGGGGGTTAGCTGTGGAGCCTGGGCCGTGGAGACAGACACCCGTCTGTGTGGAACCCTCCCCGGGGGACAGGGTACCAGGTTCCCATGGGAAGGATGTGTGCTGTGGAGCAGACGTGACTGAGAAGTTAATCAGATCTGGTGACACCAGGCCCTGCCGCCACCGAGCTCTGTGACCCCGAGGGGAAGTGACTTGCCCGGTGGAACCTCAGTAGTTTCCTCCTCTGAAACTTGGGGTGATAATAGGCACCTTACAGGGCGATAATGAGAATGGAGTGAGGTGATGGGTGTGAAGTAGCTAACTACATTGCACCTCGAAATAAATGGTCGTGGTCACCACACGTTCCCCTCCAGCGTCCCAGGACACGGCCAGATGGGGTGGCCCTCCTGGGGTTCCCTGCCAACATCACCGGACCTTTGCTCTGGCTTGCAGGCGTCTCTCTGGAAACCACCTGTCACACATCCCAGGACAAGCATTCTCCGGCCTCTACAGCCTGAAAATCCTGTAAGTATGGGCATTTCTACAGACCTTGAGAACCGGGCACAGTGAGTCCTGATCTGTCACCCGCGCGCCTGCTGCTCCCTTACCCGCACTGTCCGTCTCAGCTGTCCATTACGTCTGTCGACAATACACTGCATGAGGGGCGGACGCACATTTCAGCTGCCGCCCGGGGCAGCCCAGGGAGGCGGACCGTCCCCTTCTTGGTGACGTGAGCAGTAATGTCGGCACAGGAGTCTGCGGGGCTGAGCTGCACAGACCCAAGCACCGTCCCCGCATGGGAGGCATCCTCGCTGGCCATTTTTCCTCCCAGCCCCTCCCTGGTCTCCGAGGCTGTGGCCCTGAGTCCCATTGTCACTTCAGGCCTCAGACTGCTTTGTCTGGCCCCTTTCACCTTCCCCTTGAAGGAAAGGGGCAGTAAGAATTGCGGCGCCCTTTGTGTAATGTCACCTGAATTCCCCCTCGCTTTGAGCCGGTGGCCCACGGGAGGGGGGAGCGGAGCTAAGACACCATCTCCTGCCCCCACTGGCTTACCTTGTCCCATCCAAGACTGTCCCCCCAGGGCCCCAGTCGTGTCCTGATGGGTGGGGGCGGGGGCAGTGCCTGCACAAGGCCTGCGGGTTGCTGGGAGTCTGTTTGGGAGGGCGCGTCACCGTGGGGACTGGTTTGGGGGGAAAAAAATGAGGTTGTGGGGCTGATGGTGCAGCAGTAGAGGGAGGGAGTGGAGCTTTGCTACCCCCTCGGCCACGGCTGGACTTCAGGCTTCTCTGTACAGTTGAGCAGGTTGTTTGCTGCACGAGGCCACCCGGCTGAGGGGTGAGGACAGGCTGAAATCTAGTCCTCTGTCTGGCTTGTGGCTACACCCACCCAGCAAGGAATGTCTTTTTATCACTTGCTTGAAGTTGTTTATGGGCTGGCGGTGGCCCTTGGCCTGCGAGCTGCGGGCACCCGGTGAGTGAAGAGCCCACGGTCCACGGCTGAGCGTGCTGGTCTGGCGCCTCGGCCCTCAGCCTCCCTGGGGACCTGCCTGTGAGCGTGCCCGGGCGCTCCTGCCTCAGTCTCCCTGTCTCTCCCTCGGCGCCTCGGCGCCCTGCCTCCTGGTTCTCCTTCCTGCCTCTCCCCCGGGTCTGTCCTGAGCCCCGTCACCACCACCGCCCACGGGGTGGGGGACGTCCTGAACCAGGCACAGTGCGGCGGCCTGCTTGGTGGCGTGTCTGTGCCCCGAGCAGGCTCAGACCTGCAGCCTGGATTAGAGAGCGGGCTGCGCGCTGGGCCTTCAGATGTGAGGCTCACGTCCGTTCCTAAGACTCGGCTTAGAGATGGGCCTCTGCTTCTTCCTTGCCTGCGTTAGGCAGTGAATCAAAGCCCCGGAGAAACCGCAGGCCTCCGCCCCTTCTGCAGACGGCCGTGGGCTCAGCCGGTCGGGTGGCGGGAGAGGCTGCTGGTGGGAGCTGAGGACAGCCGGACCGTCCACGGCCCCTGGGCCCCGTCCTGGAAGACCAGCCTGCGGGGCTTCTCTGAGGCAGCCTCCGAGCGAGTGCCCACCTGCACCTGGGCACCAGGGCCCCGATGTCCGACGTCAGGGCACTTGCCGCGGTGCCCGTCTCTCCACTGCGCTTCTTCAGACCTGTAAGAAAGACCGAGCGGCAGAGCCCACCACGGGAGGCCGCCGCCCCGGCTGCCGCCGGCCTTCTCTGTGTCTGGGACTCTGTCCGAGCTGCGTCTCCTTTTCTTGGAGGCTGGCCGTTCCCACAGGACGCTTTGCCCCCCCCCCTCCTTCCCATTCAGAGGCAGAGGACAGAAAGAGGGGGTTCCCGGTCTCTCCTGTGCCAGGGGCCTGTGGCAGGACCCCTCCCCCCGTCCTCCCTACCCAGCCACACGCTTGACCTGGACCTGTTACTCTGGGACCCTCCCCTCCCCCGTGGGTTCTCCAGGTCTGAACCCCACGGGCTCTGGCCAGGCTGGGTCTCAGCCCTCAGGGAATGTCCAGCCTCCCGACTCTTCTCGACACTGGAGTGAGAATGTCTGTCCTGTGGAGCCGTGACAGCCCAGATGAGTGTGTGAGTGTGTGAGTGTGAGTGCATGTGTGTGTGAGTGTGTGAGTGTGCGTGTGTGAGTGTGTGCGCATGTAAGTATGTGAATGTGAAAATGTGTGAATGTGAGTGAGTGAGTGTGCGTGTGCGTATGTGACTGTGAAAGCACGTGAGTGTGTGTGCGTGTGTGCGTCTAAGGGGAGGACAGGACCTAGCCCCGTATGCCTTCTTTAAGCGGCCCGGCTCTGGACGCCATGTGAAAAGCGGCCCTGTACACCTCGTCTCACACCCGCGCCCGCCCTCTCCTCATTCCTGGGCCCAGGTCCAGAGGCTACAGGCAGACAGTTCTGATGGCAGCAGCTCCCCGCGTCTTCCCCCAGCCCCCAGCACCAGCCACAGCCTTGCTCAGGCGCGTGTCTCAGGGGCTTCCCCGTGCTTTGTGGTGCGTGGGGTCGGCTGGGGTCGGCTGGGGTCGGCAGTGACCCTGGGCGCCCAGACCTGTTTCTCCCTGCTGCCTGCTGTCCCACCCTCTACCCTGCACATGGGGTTTTCCGGGTGCCCCCAGGAGCTCCAGGACTCCTGCGATGGGGTCATCCTGGGGTTCTGGGGTCCTGGGGCCTGCTGAGTGATCATGTCCGCTGGCTGGCATGTTCCTTTTGGGGGGATTGTGTGCATTGGGCCATTGGAATAGTGCTGACACGCTGACCTGGGTATGTCACACGGTTTCTGTAGGCAGGGACTCTGTAAGTCCTATGTGCCGGGGGCCCTGCCGCCCGAGGGGGCCTTGCCCTCACCCCCATCCACCTGCCCCAAAGAAACCTTCAGCCTCTCAGCTGCACAGACAGAGAGACGCGGCCGGGGGAGAAAACCTGCGTTTCTCCACAGCCTTTCTGACCAAACTCGACAGAAGTGCGAGTTCTGACCCCTGGCCCTCGCTGCCGTCCACGTGTCCCTGCTGCTTCTCCGTGGTCCTCTAACTCTGCCTCCCGCTCTGAGACCCCTCCCCGCCCCGTGCACAGCCCACAGAACCTGGACAGCCCCCGAGGCCCCACTGACGGGCCGGGGCTGGACCAGGACTCTCTCTGGCTCTGAAGCGGGGCTTGCGGCGGGGGGTTAAGGGCAGAGCCCCAGCTCCACGTGCCGTGGGGTCCTCCAAGCCCCTTCCTCTCCTTGCAGGATGCTGCAGAACAACCAGCTGGGAGGGATCCCCGCCGAGGCGCTGTGGGAGCTGCCGAGCCTGCAGTCGCTGTGAGTCACAGCCCTGCCCCCCGCCCGCCGTCCCTCCTTCCTGCGCCCCCCCCCCCTTTCTCCTCCACGGTCCAGACAGCGTGCCACTCCTGGCTTCGGTTTCTTCAGGGTTTTGTTGTCGTCAGAATGTGTGTGTGCGCGCTCGCGTGTTATCCGGGAAGCAAGGCTCTGAGGCGCCGAGGACTGTGGGAATGGGACCTCCCTAGGTGGGGCCACCAGGGCAGCGGTCCTGGGGTGTCTGGCGTTGTACCACGGAGCCTGGGGTGGGTGTGTGGGGACTGCCGCCCCCAAGAAGCGTCAGGAAGGGCTGTCTCCTCCACGCAGGCTGCTCTGGCCCCCAGGGCTCTGGGGAGTAGCCTCAGGTACCCATTTCCTTAGCTTGGGGTGACTGCATCTGGGACGCCCTGGCCACCCGGGATGCAGCTGTCCTCCGAGGGGCCCTGCACTTTCTCTGCTGCCCACTAGGGGCATGGCGGACATGACAGAGCTGAGGGCAGAAGCGGCCAGGGGCTGCCCCCCTGGGCCAGGAGCTCGGCTACTTGCACAGGGCAGGTCGCCAGGCCTGGGATGCAGTAGGTGCCTAAGACATGCTCGCCAAACCAACTGCATTTTCAGGTACTTCTACACCTGATGGGACAGTATGTCGATATTTGGGGGGAAACCAAAGTTGGGAGACAGGACTGGGTGTAACATCCAGCCAGTGGGGGAAACCGAGGCACAGCCTGCAGGGCCCCTCAGCCTGTGGGCTTCTGCACACTTGCTGTGAGGTTCAGTTGGGTCCTGCTGTGAATCACCTTCAGCGTGCTGGGGCATGCCGGAGGCCTTGTCTCCAGGCGGCACGGAGCTTGTGGGTTCTGCGGGCAGCTCTCTGAGCTCTGAGGATGCCCCTGCCACCTGGGTGGCCAGGGCGGGGACACAGCCCGCTCTCCCCTTCCACGCTCAGAGGCACATGAGCTGACCTTGCCTCTTGCAGGCCCGTGAAGACAGCTCCGGCCGGGAGTCCCGGCTCTGAGCCTGGGTGCTGGGTCATTTACCCTCTCTGTGCCTCAGTTTCTCCCCTTCAAGTTGGGGGGACAGGGTCGTCATGACGATCAGATGTAGCAAATGTGAGAGGGACTTGAAAAGTAGGAGCCCACGCAACGGTGAGGTGTGGCGATGCTGTGACATGCTCGTTTAGCCGGCCATGGACCCATTATTTTACGTTTCAAAAATTTTCTTAAACGTGTTATTCACTTATGACTTTTGAAGTGATCAAACAGCCTGCCTCATCTGTATTTGCTAAAACAGGAATTTCGCTGTTGCATGTACTAGAGGCCTTGCTGGGGGGGCAGAGCCTGGCTTGCATCTGAAGGGTTAGAAAGTGTCAGTCTGGTGAGGAGGCAGCGAAGGCCATGCCAGGCAGAGGGAGCGGCACATGCGAAAACACAGGTTAGAACGAACCGAGTGCATTCTAGAGAATTTGCAAGGAGGCAGACGCACTTGGCGGGACTGTGGTGTTGGGGGGTGGGGGGGTGCGAGGGCAGCCGCGGAGAGACAGGGGAGGTCAGTGCGACAGAGTGCCCGGCGAGGAGGCCTACGCCCTGCTAAGCATTTGAACTTAATGCTGAGGACCCTGGGGAGCCAGAGACAGGTTTTCAGCCAGACAGCAGCGTGACAGTTCGTACCGTTGCACACGGCTTTGACAGCGGTTATGGGGGACAGTGTGGCGACGGGGAGCCAGTGAGGGGCTCACGGACCAAGGGGAGTACGACGGTGGGCAAAGCAAAGGCAGGCGCATGATGAAAGGAGAAGTTGACAGACTCTAGAAATTTCGGGAAGCCAGGTCTTCAGGACTGGAGTCCGGCAGCCTGGGTTCAGGTCCTTCACTTACCACCTGTGAGACCGTGGGCAGGTTCTGTGTTTTAACAGTAAAATGCAGGTGGTACCAGTGTCAGTGTGCCGAGTGGGGTAGAGTGAGATGCAAGAGGCGTGGGCAGCGTCTTTGCAGTTACAGCTACGATTAGTGGTGGTAAAATAGTGACAGCGGGGCCGAGGGACAGCAAGGCGCTTTCACACCAAGTGGATGTGAGGCCAGTCGCCCAGAGCCTGGCACCTGGGGGGGAGCTCAGTGAAAACCTGTTGACTGAGCGTAAGTGAAGAGCAGCCCAGAGGGTGAGCAGGGATGGGCAGGCAGGGGCCAGGGAAGGAGAGCTGCTGACCCGCCTGTCGGACGCGCTGAGTTTGAGGTACATGTAGGGAGACAAACTGAGGAGTGAATCATTGTACCCGCAGGACGTCTGCATGTGTGTGTGTGATTGTGAGTGTGCGCGTGTGTATGTGTGTGTGTGATTGTGAGTGTGTGCGTGTGATTGTGTGTGTGAGTGTGCGCATGTGATTGTGTGCGTGTAATTGTGTGTGCATGTGAGTGTGTGCATGTGTGTGTGCGTGATTGTGAGTGTGTGAGTGTTTGCGCGCATGTGTGCATGTGTGTGTGCGCGTGTAATTGTGTGTGAGTGTGTGCGTGTGATTATGTATGTGAGTGTGCGCGTGTGATTGTGAGTGTGAGTGTGTGCGTGTGTGCGTGCGCGTGCGCATGTGTGTGATTGTGAGTGTGTGCATTTGTGTGTGAGTGTGTGTGTGTGAGCTGAGCTCAGGTGATGTGTAAAGGGAGTAGAGGCGCCCACTTATCACATTTCCAAACGCTGAGCATGCTCACCTGTCTCATTTAACCCCGAGAGCCCTGTAGATGAGGCAACTGAAGCCCAGAGAAGTTAGGCAGCTGGCCCAGTGGGCTCGAGACAGATTCAGGGCTGGAACCAAGCAGGGTCTGCTGGTGGTGACGGTCGGAGCCAGCCACGGTAGCCCACCATGGCCTCCCGCCAGTGGGAGGCCCAGCGATTTCAGGACAAGGAGCCGGTTATGTGAGGGACAGGGGGATTCCAGGAGGCCTTTCCTCAGACCTCCTGGGACGCCATGGAGGATAGGGAAGGGGTCTCTGGGGAAGAGAGGGGGCTAGCAAGTCGTGCAAGCTTAGAACTTGTAGTCCAGGGGTTCTCAAAGTGGGGCCCTGGACCAGCAACCTCAGCATCGCCGGGGAACCCGTCAGAAATGCCCGTTCTCCAGCCTTCCCTGGACCTACTGAACCAGAAACGGGGGTGGGACCAGCAGCCTGGGTTCTAAAAAGCCCGGCAGGGGATTCTGATACACACTGAGGGCTCAGAACCAGCCCTAGAAGAAAGGGACGTATTTGTTCCCTGGGCTGCTGTACAAATTGCCACAGACCAGGAGGCTTAAAACATCATAAATGTACGGTCCGGAGGCCGGAGGTCTGAAAGCAAGGTGTGCCAGGCCACAGGCCCCCTTCCCTGCCCCTTCCAGCTCTGGTGGCCGGCACCCCTTGTGGCCACGTCGCTCCACACCCTGCCTTTCACCTTCACAAGCCTTCTCCCCACTGTGTCTCGGTGCCGCTGATAAGGCTGCTCGCCACCCAGATAACCTGCTGGTCTCACCTCTGGAGCCTTATCTTACTGACATCTGCAAACATCCTTCTTCCAAACACGGTCCCGTTCACCAGTTCTGGGAGTCAGGATACGGACTTATCTTTGGGGAGGGCCATCATCCAACCCACGACAAAGGGACAGGTGGACAGCAGAGGAGAGCGCGAGAGTGTGTAGGGTGAGAAGCTGACCGCTGGCTCAGGAGGCCCGGACCTGGCAGGAGGAGGGAGCAGCGTAGCAGCAACCCCCAGGTCCGGGCAGCCCTGGTCCAAGGCCCCATTCTGGAGAGAGAGTCCCCATGGGCCACAGCGAGGCCCCTGAGGTCCCCAGGTGATTTGTGAATACTGTCAGCACCACCCAACTTGCCTGCCAGCCAGAGAGGGCCCCGAGGCCCAGCCGTGCTGTGGGGCCTGGCCAAGGGGTCCCCAGGGACACACGAGGTGGCAGATGGCCGCCCTGGCACGGCTATTTTGGGCCCCATGATTATATGCTACTGTATTTGGACCTCCCCAAGCTTCCTGGAGTTGATTACTACGTGTGTCTGGGGCAGAGGCTGCTCCGAGGTGGGTGGGTGGGCGGGCGTGCGGGCAGCCCCCTGCACTTGATGAAGGTCTGAACATGGGTCATTTGGCTCCTGGAGGAACTAGGCGAGTGTCCGTGGTGGGCTGGGCCTCGGGATCGGGGGAGGTTCTTTCAGCTGTAAATGCTAGTGTGGGATGGAGTTGGCTTAAGCCGGACCACCCAGGAGCAGTGTGGTGCCTTGCGCCCCTCCCCCGGAGCGCCTCAGCCCAGACTTGTGGGTCTCCTCAGCCCCCTGAGCCCCCTGAGCCCCTGGAGCTCTTGCAGGCCTGGCCCCGAGAGACCTCACAGAGGCTGGAGCCCCTCCCAAGGTGGGGCTGAGGAGGGCTGAGAACTCAGATGTCGTTAGGTGACATGGGCCCCAGGCAGAGCTAGGAAGCAGGGGACCCCTCCCCCTAGCTCCTCCTGCCCATATTAAAACCCCTTCCTGGGCAGCTCCCTGGCAGAGTTCTGAGTGTGTCCAGAGGGAAGAGGAGACCCAATTGCTGGTGTCTATGCATTCATCCACCTTCTGTCCCTCCATCCATCATCCATCCACACAGCCATCCACCCATCATCCTTCCATCCATCAATCATCCATCCATCCATTTATCTATCCATCTTCCATCCATCCTCCATCCACCCATCATCCATCCATCCATCCATCCTCCATCCATCATCCATCCACCATCCATCCATCCATCCATCCATCCATCCATCCATCCATCCACCATCCACCATCCACCATCCATCCATCCATCCATCCATCCAATATCAGTTTGTCCCTCCACGTTCTGCTGAGTGCCTGACATGCCTAGCAGACAGGTTACTGAGATCAATCATCAAGCAGGGTCCCTGCCTTCCAGCAGGCTGAGGCCGGTATAGGAACACCACACACCCCCGTTTTCACTCCCGGCTCCTACACACTGTGGGCTGAAGCTTCCAAGACAGGGAGGTCAGTGCCGGTGAACGCGCTGTCAGGTTCGTGCAGAAAAGCTAACAGGAGCTGACGGGAGCGACAGAGCGGGGGGCCCAGTGGCTGCAGTGGGAATCACCCTGCTGGCCAGTGCCGGCCGAATGCTGACCATGATGCCGGGCTCCAGGCTCGTGCTTAGCAGACACCCCCTTTATTCTGTGTAGCTGATCTCTAAGGGTGGGGGGCCCACGTTCCTCATTCTACAGGTGAGGAAATCAAGGTTTGGGAGCTGACCCCGGAACTGGCGGGCGGTCTGTGTGAATTCCGAGCCCACGCACGCTCTTCACCGTGACTCGAGTGTGTGGAGAGCAGCTGTGAGGGGCCCAGCCAGGCTCCCAGGCTGCTGGCCTCACAGCCCAGGGAAGTTTACAAAGTGCAGGTTCCCAGGCCCCTTCTCAGACCTCCTGAGTCGGAATCCTGAGGGCCGGGGCCCAGGAATTTGGATGTGAAAAAACACGCTCCCAGGTGACACCTGATGCAGAGCCGGACTAGGGAACCACTGCTGTGGGCCTCGCTGCCCCAGGCAGGGCTCACGGGCCAGCGGCCTCAGCGCCAGGCAGGACCCACAGGCAGTGCGGGCCCTGCACCCACACTCCAGACCTAGTGATGCAGCATCTGTGTTTGAACAGCCCCCCGCTTCCGGGCAGTCACTGTGTTCATGTGTGATTAAGATGTGAGGATCTCTGCCCTCTGGTCCCAGAGCTTCTGCCTCTCTCAGCCTCAGTTGGGGTGGGGACCGTCGTTATCAACTGCCCCCAAGGCCCTGAAGACTTTCCGTGTAGTTTCAAGCCGTCCGCTCCTTCACTGCCCCTGCTGTCACTTGCACATGGGAGGAGTGTCAGGCTCGGGCTGGTTCGGTTAAGCGCCTGCCGAGGGGCAGTGAGATGCCAGTGACCTCTTAGGGGACACAGCTGGAGACAGAAAGGTTAGACTTTGGGAAGAACTTCCTGCTGTTGGTTGCCACCGGGAATGGAAGGGCTACAACGCCTTCTTCTGAAGGCCCCTTAGACTCACCCCCTTGTCCTCTTCCTGCCCGACTATCTCCCTATGATCCACTCGCACTTTCTGGGAGCCAACATCTTTTCAGAATTCTGTCCCCCTGTCGCCCTAGGGCAGCCGGAGAGGAGGTGAGGGCCAGCTGGGGTCACAGCCAGGCAGGCGCAGAGACCGCCTGTGTGCCTGCACCCCCTTCTGCTGGCCGCACCCCTGCCGTTGGCAGCCTCCCTGCTCCCCCCCAGCCTCCCTGCCGTCCTGGGGAGACAAGACCGGTCAGGAGCCGGGAAAGTGTGATCTTTGCGAATCCATGAGTAATTTTCCACCCGTTTACGAGCCTTTGGAGCCCCGGTGGCTGCCAGCCGCTTGCTGGAGTGTGGAAATCCACACAGCGGCCGGAAGCGGCGGCCAGCACACCGGGCTCCTGCTCTGCCCACCGGCGAGGCGGCGTGGGTGGAGGCCGCCTGCCCCAGACCACAGGACCTTAGAATACCAGCTGGACGGCGCCGCAGTCACCCCGTCCGACGGCCTCTGCTCCAGGTGAGGAAACCAGGCAGCGGAGAAGGGAGTGACTTTCCCAGCGTCACCCAACGAGTCAGGAGAGGCTGCGGCCAGCGGGAGCCCAGGCCAGGCCACAGACGCCCCTGCCCTCTGAAAGGGGGACGATCTCTTTAGGAGCCTCTGTGACCTCTTTAACTAGGTGGCTCAAAGATCAGTTTTTCTGGAATGTCACCTGTCTGGGAGACTCTCGCCAGGGTGGCTTTTCTCCCCTCACCAGCCCTGACACTTGCTTTTGGACTTGGAGTCAAGTCTTTCCTATGTCTGCCCTTAAAACAACTGCAGCCAGCCTGGTCTGAGCTCTGCACCATGGACGGGGGCTGGGGTGGGCAGGCAGTGTCATCTCCACCGGTGAGGGGACCGAGGAAGATGATTCGGGAGCGCAGGGAAACTGTGGCCGTGGGGAGCTGAGCAAGGTAGACGCTAGGGGCTGGGGCTGGGGTCCTTCCTCCTGCAACACAAGGCTCCCGGACAGGCATGGACGCCCCCAGCCCCTGACGGAGGAGTGGAGCTTAAGTCAAGGACGCAGCTCGCGCTGCGACAGCACGTCTGGAACGTGGCAGGCGCAGGAGAGGCCCAGGCGGCAGTGCGAAGGGCGGGAGCTAACGGAGCAGCACCAGCAGGGCCAGGCAGTGCCGGTCACTCCCGGCCTGAGCACCAGGCCACCGTCGTGAATCCGGGTCCGTCCGTCCGTCCAGCTTGTAACGATGGCCGCTGTTCTTCATAGGTGGCAAGTTTGAGAACCTAGTCTTCCGTCTTTTTTCTTTCTGTGTTTGGTTTTATAGACTTATTTTCAGAGGGCAAAACACGCAGACAATTTAAGTACTGGTCCGACAGACCCGCTCTGTCTGGGTCAGCAACGAGGCCAAACGCATCCTCACTTCCAGACACTCGCCAGGAACATCTGCGTCTCCTCTCAGAGACGGAAAGGCGCCTGATACTTCACTCCTGTGCTTCTACCTTGTCTGCAGTGTAGTCCACAATGTCCTGTGGACGGGTCAACTTTTCCACGTCTATGTCAGAAATTTCAAACCCAAGTTCATCCTCCACGCCCGTGATAACCTCCGCTTGGTCCAAACGAAGGCCAAGACTTTCATAAAAAAAGGAATTTATGGAGAGTTTTTTTGGGTTGATAGTTTCATAGTTTCAAGACGTGAAGGACCCGGTCCTTGATCCCTGTAACGTCAGGGGGCGCGTCGCCTGTGCAGGTGGCACGGCCATGAAATGACCTGGGACCCAGGGCAGGGGCAGGAGGGACGCTGTGGTTGGACATGAAATGACCGAGTGCAGGCGCTGCCTGTGGACACCCCTCACAGGCTTTTAGGGCTTTAGAGAACCCACGTCATCTGACCCTAACTGGCCACTGGGACACACCGAGTGGCCGGCGGGCAGTCTCAGAAGTCCCCAAGGTGGAGGCAGGCTCCGTGATGGGTGGGATCCCACCTGGTCAGGAAGGTCAGCCCTGGTCTGTGGAAGAGACAGCAGTGTCTGGGCTTTGAAGGCAGGCTGACAGGTGGACTGGTGGAGACGAGAGCTTTTGTAGGAGTGGAGCTGCCTGAGCACGGAGGGGCCATCGACGTGTGACACTGGCTCAGAGAATGGCGGCTGCTTTGGTGCAGACCCAGCTCCCTACCTTGCAGCACCATCTGTCAGAGGCACCAGAGGACAAGTGGGGTTTTCACGCGGACGGACCTGTGTCCCTGACAGAGCACAGTGAGCCTGGCTGAGGCGGGCAGTGAGGCCACTAAGACGGCTGCAGGATGGAGCCTAGACCACATCAAGGACCAGGACCTGGAGAGCCAGGGAGAGGTGGCCGGAAGCCGCGCGTCTTTTGTGCTCCTCCCAAACCCTCCCCTCCCCAGCGCCCTCCCTGCCTGGCCGCCCTCCTCCCCACACTCAGAGCCTGGGACTTAATTACACCCTGACGCAATTTGTTTTTTTTTTTAAAAAACATGTTTATTTTTGTTCTGACTCATTGTAGAAAATTTAGAAAATACAAAAAACGAAAAGAAGAACATAAAAATCACCCACGACTCTACCACCCAGACACAATGCTCATTATCGTCTCTGGGTGTTTCCCTGTGAGCACGCACTCTCACAGGCGCGTGCGTCCTTTAGGAGACGTTAAGTCTTCACACATCGTATGGGGGTCTGGCTTTTTGCCCCTTCAAAATTGTACTAATACAACACTGGCATAATCATTTTAGTTTCACGTATGCCCTTTTAAAGCGGCTTTTAGTACGTTTATGAACCTGGGCAACCATGCCCGCTGTCTGCTTCCGGACCATCTCAGCCCCGCGGGAGAAAGCCACCACCATCAGCAGTCCCAGCCCTGACGAGCTGTCTCCTTCCTGTCCCTGGATTTACCCTTTCGGGGCACTTCACACAAACGGAATCACACTGCGCGTAGCTTTTTGTGTCCGCTCCTTTCCCGTAGCACGTTTTCAGGGCCTGTCATGCATGTATTCACGCATGCATCGCCCTTCGCTCCTCAGCGTGGCCGAGGGATCGTCCACTGGGCAGTTGGGCCCATTGCTAAGGGACATCAGGTGCTTCTGCTGTTTGTCCTGCTGTGAACCCTCATGTGGACACGTGTGGGCAGTTCTCTTGGGCGTATCTCTGGGAAGGGCACGGTCTTTCTGCGGGCCTGGCAGAGGTCTCCAGCCTGATGCGCGCTGGGCAGGGCGGCGCCTGCCTCGGACCCGGCAGTGAGCTCGGTGAGTGTGGGGACCAGCGCTGCGTGCGGTTCGGTCAAGAGGCTCGTGGAGGACAGGAGTTTCAAGGAGAGCTTCGAAGAAGCTTATTTCAAACAGGGCGCCAATCTATACAAAGTGCAGAGATGAATAAACCATGGACGCCAGGACAAGGAGTGGGGGACAGGGGCATATTTCCCAGCTGGAAGGGAGCATGGGGGACCTTCTGAGAAACGGGACTGGTGAGAGTCATTCCAGGGAAGGAAACTCAAAGCCCAAGCTAAAGCGTTTGGAGTTGACCAGAGCCAAAGATGACTGAGCAAGAGCGAGGCAAAGTCACAGCATGGCGGGGGGCTAGGGGGCAGGGGCGGGTCTCTAGTCTGTGTGAGTGGGCAGACGGACGGACGGACGGACGGGTGGGAGTAGGGAGGCTGGGAGGAGAGGGTGAATACCACACAGCTGTAACCTCCCCAGTTCTCACTCTGGCCCACAGGGAGCCCCAGGGACCCCGGAAATGGCCCGTGGGAAGGCCGCACCGTGTGGTGGAGAGGGTGAACTTTCTTCTCCCTCCTCCCAAGGAACCCTCAGACGTGTTCATCTGTGGCCTGTTTCCCTGTTACCTCTTACTAAGCGTCTGCTGGGAGGGCTTTTCAGCCTTTAAAACGCGGATGCTCCCTAAACCTCTGGCATCCCGCCCCTCCCTGCAGAGGCAAGTTGGGAAACCCCGTCTGTGTCTTCCTCCGGCAACCACAGCTGCCTTTTGCCAAGGGCGGGCGTCCAGGCCCCAAGTAGCCACAGGGCCGGCCCTTAGACGCATCTCAGACAGCCTGGGACAGACCCAGAAACCCGCTGGATGTTAGGAATCCGATGGCTGGAGGCTGGGGGGCTGATGAGATGGCTTTTTGTGGTCCCCACCCCAGGATTCCGGGATTGTCACCCACAGAGCTGGCCTCTGCCCAGATCCCACGGTCGGTCGTGTCTTCAGGGGAAGCGCACAGGGCTGCGCACGGAGCCTCCTCCCTGCCTCCCTCCTGGAGGGCAGGCGGCTCTTTTTCTGCGCTTGCTGCTGCAGGCGGAGGGAGGAACAGCTCAGGTACCGCCTTTGATGTACACACAGGAAGCGCTTTCTGTGCCTGCCAGGTCCTTGCTCATCATCCATCAGCTCCTGACAGGTGGAGGGAGGGTGGTCTGGCAGCTGGAGAGCCAGTTGGAATCACCTTCATTTTCATATTCCACCTTTGATCTAGTGGAAGGCTGACAATGAGAAGGGAAGGATCTTATTAGGGGACATAATTCAGACCTCCCCGTGTGTGTCGGGGGAGGGGAGTGCTGGAGGGCTCAGCTGCCCAGCCCGTCAGCCACTGTGGAAAGGCTCCATCCGCCTCCACGCCCTGCAGGGGACCTTGGGGTCGCTAAGCTTCTGGTGGCTCAGCCAGCCGCCTCTGTCTCCATCCCTCTGTGGCCATGGGACTCCCCTGAGGGCTCAGGTTCCAGCGCTTGGGTGTCCGTTTCCGGACCCTGTAAGGGCCTGGTGCTGCCTTCCAAGTGGGTAGAGCCATGACTAGGACCCAAGGGAGGGGACCCCAATGTTGGGTTCTGCGGAGGAAGCGCTCCTGGAGACCGAGCTCTTCACAAGACCTTGGCCAGCGATGTGGGTGGAGCAGTGGCCTCCTTTGTGGGGTTTCTGGCAGGCTGTCCCTGTGGCACGGTCTGTGGGGCAGAGGCTGGGGGACATATGGGAGCAAGGTGGGCCCTCGACTCAAAGCCGCCTCTGCCGCGTCTTCACGATGACCGTGGACGGTCACCCCTTTCCTCCCTGGTTCGGTGGGGCCCTCAGCACTCACCTCTGCACAGGCTGTGCTCTGAGCAGTGCCGGAAGCCCCGTAACGCCGTCAACAGGAAAGCGTGGGCCGAATGCCCACTGTGGGCACGTTTCAGGGGAACAGGAGACAGCCCTCGGGGGTCTTCAGTCTGACTGGGAGCAAAGTAAACAAAGCATGGTGAATCTGTTCAAAGGTGCAGGATTGGATTAATCTCAGTGACTGAGCTGACACTAGGTGGTAAGGGACATGCCAGGTGACCTGGTACCTGGGGGCATCAGAGGCCTCAGGGAGCCACAGGGGCCTTCCCAGGACTCAGGCCGAGGGGGACTTGGGGTTGTTGCGTGTGACAGATGAAGGCACCTGAGTCCTGGGTGGAAGCTGCTTGAGTCAGCTTGGTCCCCACGTGGACGAGCCCTCCGTCGGGCTGGGCCAGGACATGCCGCCCGCTGGGGTCGCAGAGCCCTGCCTGCAGGGGGAGCCGGCGCGGGAGGCTGGGGCCCCGCTGCCTGTGGGAGGCCCAGGCACCTCCTTCTGCTCTGCAGGTGCCAGCCTGCTCCCTGTGGGGTCCCTTCCCTGGCAGGTCGGTCCGGGGCTGTTGGTCCCCCGGGCAATCAGCGGGTCCCACCTGCAGTATTTCCCCAGAGTAGCCATTTCCAGCACGGCTGCTTTTCTTCCTTTTATCACTTTGAGTCCCCCCGCTTCCTCCCACCTACGCTCCACCCCACCAGGGCCTGGAGGTCCGCAGCACCCCTTTCCTTTCTTCCTTCCCCACGTCCCACGCAGAGCCATGCAAGTGCTGGGGCGGTGCTGCGGGTTTCGAGGTGAAAAGCCAGCCTGGGGTTTGGCCCAGGAAGCCAGTTGATAGCCAGGTGCCAAATGAAACGCCCTCATCCTCAGGGTACCTGGCTCCCCCGCTGTTACTCTCACTGTTAGGAAGTGAGGACGGAGGCCTGGCCCTCAGCTCTGAGGATTTCTGAGCTCGGAGCAGAGCCGGCTTGGTGGGCGAGAGACCCGTGCAGTTAGTGACACGGGGCCTTAGATCGGAAGGTCTCGTGATCTGCTGTCACCACCTGGAAACTCTTAGTCATTTGTGGGCAGGGCTTTCCCTTCACTTTTCCTGTTGTGCCCGGTCCTTCTCGGAGGTCCTGCGTGGTCAGCAGCTCCAGGGGAGGGGAGGCCGCCAGGCTGGGGCGGGAGTGGGGGCAAAGACGCTCGCCGACCCAGGCACTGCATGGAGCTGGCGGGGGCGCCTGCTCTGAGCTCCCAGCATCTGAGGTGGCACCTTGGCCCTCCTTTCAACACCCTGCAGCAGGATACTTCGCAGGACAGGGACCACTTGGTGGCAGGGGCCCTGGAAAGTCGGCCTCCCTCTGCTTGGATGACAAGCGGCATCTACCCCTCGGTCCCCAGCCTGTGCGGCCCACCTCAGGCCCACCCACCCTCACGGACTCTCGCTGCCCCTGTAACTCGCTACGACTCTCACATCATGTGACTCAGAGCTGGAGTCACCTGCCCGCTCCCTGCTGTCCTCCTGTCCTCCCCTGGGACACGCTAGTCAGCCCGCGCTCAGGGAGCAGGTGCAAGGTGCCAGGCCTGAGCTCGGAGCTTCACGTGTGTGGCCCCTTTCAAGTGAGTTCCTCGTGACATCTGTGGACTGGTGGTGGTGCACTAGGTGCCCCAAATCTGTCCCTCTTGTGTTTGGCTAAGATCTGGCAGGATATAGGATGGATTAGAGCGAGATTCCAGAAAGCGTCCATTCGATCAGCCTGGTGCTCTGTGGGCTGGAGGGACCCTGGATCCAAATAGAACTGTGCTTCCTGGAGCTCAGCGGTGTCACGTCTGTCACCCATCCTTTCAGAGCAGCCAGGCTGGGAAAAAGGAGGCAGGGGGCCCCGAGTTTGCATCCCTGCCCTCCCACGCCCTCTGTGCGGCTCTCGTGACCTCCCTTATCTAGGGGTGAGGCCGGCAGGTTCCTTCAGGCTCGGACACGGTGGTTCCGGGTCTCTGTCCGCGAGCAGCTTCTTGCTGTCCGACCTGAGTGTCTCCTGCTGCCTCCGCTCACCTCACTCCCATCAGGTGGGAACAGAGTCCCGTCTCGCCAGCGCTCTGGGATGTCTATGGCCAGGCGACCTGCAGACCACCTGCCCTGGGGCCTTGGAGGGAAGGGGCCCGGTCCCTCTGTCTGCTCTCCCTGCCTCAGCCCTGCCCTGAGTGTGGGGAGCAGTTTGAGGTTCAGCTGGTTCCCCAGGGCCCAGGCAAGCCCCAACCGGCCCGTGAGGTCCCTGCTAACCTGCTGTGTTCCCGCAGGTAAGGAGGGTCCTCAGGGATGGCGCGCGGAGCCCAGGCCCACGTGGAGAGAGGGCTGCTGGGGTGTTGACTTTATTCCAGGGCTTAATTGGGATAATTGCTCTCTCCTTCCTGCCAAACCAGAGTCCGTCTGGGCGGCTCTCCCACCTGCGGACGCGAGTTGCTCAAAAAGGTCTTTTAGTCCCAAGTAGCGATTCTGCTGGCTGCTCGAGGCTCCTTCAGCTCCCCCCTCACTTGCCCTGGAGGGCTGGGGACCCCAGAGCAGTGTGAACCCCGACTCGAGGGGCTGGGGAGGCTTCTCAGAGAGCGCCCCATCTGGCCAGGGGCTGGGCAGGGAGAGAGTGGGAGGGGCTTCTAGAGCCAGGCTGCTGACCCTCGGAGGGTTCTCAAGGTTCAGGGGTTCTTGGGGGGAAGAAGGGGGTGTCTCTCAGAGGGGAGAGGGGAGAAACTAGAAGCTGGTGCTGCTCCATTTTATTGGGGAGCCCACCTCGAGGGGATGTCTTGTCCTCACAGCCGAGATCACCCAAGGACCTTGATCGCTGGGTCCCCAGCTCCCCCAGAGGTCCCCAGGGCCCCCCGGCAGCCTCTCTGTTAGGTCAGGGAGTTCTGGGTGAAAGGCCCTGAGCTGTGTGCATTTGTCCGCATTTAACCTCAGAACAGCATCTGGGTGGGCGTGCAGTCACACCACGCAGCCGAGGAAACCAACCGGAGAGGCTAAGTGAGGAAGTGTGACAAGATCCGCCTGACGCTAAGCCCACGCCTCTTCCACGCTCTCTGGAGCCCCTGGGGTAGCACTGCCATTAAAAAAAAAACCCCACAAAAAACTGCAACTACTGCAGGGGGCCGACTTATTCTAAAAAATGATTCCTGGTTGATCTGAAATCAAATTTAACTGGGCATCATCCCAAATATTGCACGGGACATACTTATAGTAACATTATTTGTTATTTCTCCGAAATTCAAGTTTAAATGGGCGCCGTGTGTTCTGTGGGCTAAATCCAGCCATGCCGCCCTGGGTCCTCGTGCGCTCCAGCCGTCCGGCCTGTGTGGAAGCCTGGGCTCCCGGCTCACCCTGTCGTGCGCTCGGCCTGACGGACGCTGTCCCTGTGACCCCCTCCCGCCCCCCGTTGGCCAGCCCTGTCTCCAGGCTGTGGCACTTCCCTGTCCTGCTTGCCTGGCTCCCTGACAGAAGCCCTGCCTCACCCCTGGTGGCCTCAGCCCCTGCCTGCTCGCTCTCTGGTTCCCGCCCCCTCCCCGCGGCCCCCAGGGCTCCAGGCCCAGTCACTTGTCCCACAGGCCTTTCCTGAGGCCCAGGGCCCCGTGCCGCGTGCCGCCACGCGCCGCCACGCGCCTGCCACCACGCTGCACTGTGGCTGTCAGCCTGGCTTTGCCGCTGGGTTGGAGGCTCTGGGACGAGGGGCAGGGAGCTCTGTTTTTTGTGGCTGATGTGATCCAACGCTTCCCAGACCTGTCTGTGCCAGGGGACATCAGGGCGTTCTTTACAAACAGGTCCCCCCACCTCTGAACCGCAGTCTCCTGGGGAGGGCCTTGGAGTCTACATTTGCCCAAAACGCCAGGCCAACCAGCCACAGTCAGACCATCAAGGGCCAGCGACCCCCACTGGGGGACCACGGCGGCAGTGACGGGCCTTGCTGGCAGAGGCACTCACCGAGGGGTTTGTGGTCCCATCAGGTCAGGTTTGGTGTGGGTGGGAGGTCTTTGCTGACTGCCCTTTCAACTGTGTCCTGGTCAGCTCAGTGTTGGCCTGTCCACCCAGGGCCCCCTTGCCTGAGAGCTGGGGACATTCCCCAGTGGCACTTGGGACTTTCGGCAAGAAGGGCACCGGTGGAACGGCTTAGGGATGAGACAGAAGCTGTGCTGGACCTTTCGTGAGTGGACAGTGCTGTTGGGACGAGAGAACGTCACCTGTTCCCGTCCCCCACCCCAGCCACATCAGTTCTTCTTTGGGTTCGGATGAAGGAGCCCTTGGGGCCTTTGGGGATGAGGGTTGGGGTGTCCGTGGCTCAGCTGCCCACGTGGGAGAACCACGCCTCAGGGCAAAGCCTGTTCTCGAGAGTGAAGTCCAGGCATAGATCTCCGGTCACAGGCCAGCTTGTCTGGTCCCTGGGGGACCAGTGCACAGGATGATAGGTTTCAGCCCACGTTCAAGCCCAGGAGCAGACGGGAGCACGCTGATAAGGGATGTCGGCTTGGGCACATCTGTAGGTCTAAGATGGGCAGGTTCCTGGCTTTGTGGGCTGCCGAGGCCTCCTGGACCCCCCATCAGAAGCTTTCGTGTCACCTCAGAACCCCTGGTGGCACAGGCAGGGTCACCCCCATCTGTTCTGAGAAGTAGTGTATCGAGGACTCCGGTGGTGGCATGTGGGGCCCCGTAGGCCACCAACCGAGCAAGAAGCCCCAGGACTTTGGCAGGAACCCATCAAATTACTGGGTCCCAGAGGGGACAAGGAGCAGGTGGCACTGGGGTTGGGTGACGTGGTGGCTGCATCTTCGAGAGCATCTCCTATGGCTAGGGGAGGGGATGTCCCTCTGTCAACGGCAGGACATGCTCATTACATGGCCTTGGAGTGGACGTGGGTGTGGAGAACCGTGTCCCACTGAGCAGGGAGCCATGGGAGCCTGTGTGTGTGTGTGTGTGGGGGGGTGCTGTGATTCACTCGGGCCTGGGCTCAGCCTTGGGTCTGAGGGGGAGTTGGTGCCATCGTAGGGACGTATGGCATAAAGGATCAAGAACTGGGATGGAGGCGAAATCTGGAAACTTGTCACCGCTTTAGTCCCAGGGTACCTCGAAGCCTGTGGGGGCCCTGGCTGCCCCACCCATCCCAGTCCCAAGCTCGGCCTGTGTCCTGCCCTGCACTGACCCTCTCTGTCCTCTCCCACCAGGCGCCTGGATGCCAACCTCATCTCACTGGTCCCGGAGCGGAGCTTCGAGGGGCTGTCCTGCCTCCGCCACCTGTGGCTGGACGACAACGCACTCACGGAGGTCCCTGTCAGGGCCCTGAACAACCTGCCTGCCCTGCAGGCCATGACCCTGGCCCTCAACCGCATCAGCCGTGTCCCCGACTTCGCCTTCCAGAACCTCACCAGCCTCGTGGTGCTGTGAGTATGCTCTGCCCCCCCACGGGGTCCCCCCTATGGAGTCCTGCTGGTGCCCGATGGCCTTGCCCTTCTCTCTGAGTTACTGGACCCTCTGGTCTCAGTTCCCCCTTTGTAAAATGAGGCTGTGACTCGCACCCTGTTGACCCCATGGGGTTGTCATGGAGCTAAGTGACGTTAAGACTATAGACGTGCTCTGAGAGTTCAGCACCGTAAGCAGAAAGCAGGATTGACGTGTTATCTCCTCACCACGCAAATGTGAGGACATCTTGCTAATGGAAATCAAGCCAGCAATTCCTGAAATGGTTTGCACCACCCCTGAGAGCCAGGTGGTGCTGTTTTATGTGCGGGCACGATTGAGGGGAGCGTAAACTCACCTGAACTCCCAGGCCTGAGAGGCAGGTAGAAGCCATCACTGGTAATTACCTGGGAGATAGCATCCCTGGCAGGAATCGGGCGTGGGGTTAACGCGCCTTCCCAGTGGAAACTTCAGAGGCAAATTAGCTGCCAGCTAATTGCTATGAGTGATTGGTAAGTTCATGGGGAGATTACTAAGGGCTGTAGGCCATGCGTAATTGTTTCGGGCTCCACACCGGCTGCTGCCAGAGCCCGTGTGCTGGTGGCTCTGCCCGTTGCCCCCCGTACTCTTGGAAATCTGGTGTGATTTTCTAAACCAGAGAACGGATGACGCTGAGCTCCATCTGAGAGATGAAAAGGCAGGTACCAATTTTCTCGTCTAGTTCTGTGCTGGGAGACCGGAGAACCTAGGTGAACATGCTACGGACCACGTCCTGCTACCAGGGTGGTCGCCCATCCCGGGGCCTCTGGGAGCCGGTGGGGACTTACGGGGGCGAAGCGAGCAGGTGTGTAACACCCCATGACACCCCGAGGCAGCGGGCTCAGGGCTGCCGGAGAATGAGAGCCTCGTGATGGGTCCCCCATGAATGACCAGACGCATTTACAGAGTCTGCGTGGAACGCAGCTGCCGCCCTCCAGGGGCGACGGGCTGGTGGGAATAGCAGGAGAGAGATGGGAAAGGACAGCTACTGATTCGCGGAGCTTGGGCCAAGTGAGCCCAATGATGATCAGGTTCCTTGTAGTGGGTGGGCCTGGGGAAGGTGGTAAAGAAGGCGGCAGTCCCACAGGTGCCAATAAAGACCCTCAGGAGAGTCTGGTGCAACTAGGCCAGCGTGGCAGGAGCGGAGTGTGGGAGAAAAGCCCAGAAACGTGAGTTTGGGCCTTACGGTGCCAGAGCACGGAGTGTGGCTTTGTCTGCCGGTGGGGCAGGGAGCGGAGGTCCGAGCAAAGGTGTGGGGGCGTCTCACGCTCAGGTGGAAGGAGGGCTGGGGGCGGGGAGGGTCAGGAGGCTCTTGTGAACCCACCAAGTCTAGCAGGCACAGGTGGCCGCGGGCTGGGGGGAGGCACGCCTGTGAGGGACGTCTGCGAGGAAGAAGCGACTCGATCCAGAGGCTCTCAGAGGGCGGAATGGCCCCGCCGCTTCTCTGGGACCCGGGGAGCTGGGAGCTCAGCTGCGGCAGCTCAGGAGGGAGCCGCCCACCGGGCCTGAGGACGGGCGAGGGGCGAGGGGCGAAGGAGAGAGAGGCCACCGTGCCGGAGGGCAGCCGCGGAGGACCGCTGGCCCCTCGCCTCCGTCCTCCACCTGCCTGCCGCTCACGGGGCTGCAGGGGAGAGGCTTCCGGGAGCAGGTGGCCTGTGACGGGGAGGAGCTGGAAGGCTGTGCAGAGACCGTGGGTGGGCTGCTGAGGCCCAGGAGGCAGATAAGGACGACTGGGAGTGACAGGAAGTAAGAGGACACCCAGGTGGCGGACAGGGGTCTGGCTGGAGGTAAGGGAGAAGGGGCGGCCACCGGAACCCCGACTGCCACCGCTGCTGTGACGTGGGGGAGCCCCTTCCTGTCACTGCCGTGGCACTGATGGGACCCAGGGCAGCACTGAATCGGTCAGCAGTGGAGTCATGTGCGTAAATGCTGTCCCTTCACCTGGACAATAAGCACCACCACCCTGCCCCAGGCGGGTGGCCAGAGGCGCCCAGGACCCCGGCTGAATGGCTGGTTTGGGGGGGTCAGAGGCTGGGGGCTGGGATTTTGGAAAGCAGACAGTGTGGACCAGAGGTGCAGCAGGGCGGGAGGGGTGGGAGATGGAGACAGTCCAACAGGAGGCAGGCAGGAGTGACAGTTTGGGGACAGTGGGGGTAGAGGCATGAGGAGATGGAAACAGTGGCCCGTCGGTGAGGGGTCATAGTTTTCTTCCTGTCAAATCAGAAGGTCCCCCTCAGAGGGGTCTGTCCCGACTGGGACCTGATGGGGCAGGTGGGCAGGACATGCGGGCCCCAGGCCCCTCCAGGCCCCCAGGCTGACCTCTTCCCGTGCTGTGGTCCCTGAACTTGAATAGCTGCACTAGAAGATGTCGGCGTGTAGCCTAGCCCGCGTCCCACTTCCTGGAACAGTGTATGCTTCCGAGCCGCACAAGCCACTCTGGCCTCATTGCAGAGGATTTGCTTTTGTAGTCTGTCTCTGAATACTTCTTCTGTCTCGTGTTGGAGTCCCCCCCTCAGAGACGCCAGCCGCCCTTGTGTGGGATTCCCTCGATGCCGCCTACATCCATTTAGGCCTATTTCAACCTCCTTGTCTCCACCCGCAAAATCCGCTGGGATTATCTCACCCTTTCTCTGACTCCAGTTTTCAGCAGCGTCTGTGCGGGTGTTTCAAATTTATTGACTCGTTTTTCACTAATGTGGTTGGGGTCCTCAGCCAGCTTCCTCCGTCTATGATGTCATTTCTCCTTTCATTTAAAAAATGGTCGTCTTTGAAATGCTGCTGTGTGGATGGCTTTGTAGCAGAAGCCACGGACGGTTTCTGTCTGTTCCTCACCTGTGACTTACTTGTCCCCAGGCTCGGACCTGTGCATCCCCATGTCCTCTCCCTCTGTCTCGCTCTCGGGCTTAGATACCTGTCCACTCATTCTAGCTGCGTCATCGCGGGGTCCAGTCCAGAGGTCCAGTGTTTGGGTGGTTTTGCGGGTCACTTGGGTCCCCTCACTTGGCTGAGCCCTGGGGTGGGGCGGTGGGGGGCTCAGAGTGGTGTTGGGCTCCATCAGACCGCTGGGCTCTGTGCTGCGGCCACGTAGGTTCAGAGCGTCAGCCGCCTGAGCCACACCCCACCCAGGAGCCCCCTGGGCTCCCAGCCATTTCCTCAGTTCAGCAAGGAGCCTGGCGCTGGCTTCCCTCCCTCACCCGTTCCCTGTGGAAGCCAGGTGGGGAGAGCGCCAAGAATGTCCACGGAGCTGCTTCTCTTTAGATTTGGGGTTTTAGGGCGAATTCTCCCACTTTTGTTTCCGTGCCGGTTCCGTGGCACCAGTTTTGCAGTTTGTTTACCTTAGGTGACGTCGCTGTCCTTGCTTTGTTGCGACTGTACTATTTGGGGCGAGGGCAGGGATCTTGTTTTTGCTGTTTTGCTCATTTCATTAGAAATTGGGAGAGGAACGTTCTGTCTCTTATTTTCAATTTGCTATTTTTACGCCGGAAGTCTCCCCCGAGCTGATCCCTTTCCGCCCCGCGGCCCGTGTGCGCCCTGGCCAAGCCCTTCACCATCCTGCACCTTGGCGCCCACTGTCCCCTCTGCCTGAATGCCCTTCCCTCTGCTTGTCCAGGTCCCCTACCCGCCCAGACCCTGCTCTGGTCACCGCCTCCATAAAGCCCTCCCGGACTGCCCTAGCCGCACCAGTGTCCCCCTCAGAGCGCGCCTGCAGCTCCCTCCAGCTGTACCAGGAAGCTTGGCCCTTAATTACATGTTGTCTGCCGTGGTCGGCTGTCGGCTCTCATAAGTGCGTCTGGACACTGAGTCAGGACAGCTGGGTTCTGGGGAGCAGGACCTCAGACTGAGCACCCCTCACCCTCTGTGGACAGCAGACCTCTGTCTGAGAACTTCGTGGGGGCCTGGGGCATTCCTTTCCCTTCAATCGCAGTCAAAACAGTGTAGCCCGTGGTCAACCAGCCTTGGAGACTGTGACTTCCGAGGTTGTCACTGGAGACCAAGCGCTGGACCGCGGGGGCCACTGCCTGTTCCTGCCTCTGCCTCCCTCCTGACGTCACCGCCTGCGTCCCTCCCCCACCCGGCCCAGGGCTGTGGCTCCCCGTGTGATGTGTCCCTCCTTCCCACAGGCATCTTCACAACAACCGCATCCAGCATCTGGGGACCCACAGCTTCGAGGGGCTGCACAACCTGGAGACGCTGTGAGTGGCGGGTTGTGGATGGAAGCCAGGCGTGGGGGGAGGGCAGGGGGGGCCGGCAGGACTGGGCGCTGGGGTCCAGCTGCGGGCCTGCTCACCGTGCGACCGTCCCTGCCCCTCTCTCCGGCATGTCACCGGAACGAATGCCTTCCCTCTCAGGTGGAACGTGCCCTGTGGGAGCTCAGGGTGGCCCAGAGCGCACCAAAACAATGAGGGTGTTCATCAGAAATGGAAGCAGCGAGGAGAAGCTAGGAGAACGGGGTGTTAAGCTTGGGGAATGGCAGGCTTGGGAGTGCGGCTGGGCTGACTCAAGGGCAGTGTGACATCTGTGTGTGACGGTGGCTGCTGACGGCGGGAAAGCAATACCACAGAGTAATGCTGGTGCTGGTTGCCAGTTAATCTCACCAGCTAAGTGATTAATGGGGGATGGCCCCCTCGGCACTCCCGCCTGACGATAAAAAGCACCCAAACCGTTGACTCTTAAAGAGCCATATTGTCCACAATTCATTGTCCTGCAATTCTGTTAAGGTCAGAAAGCACCTAAACCGTCCACCTGGAGCACCGCCAGCCCCTACAGAGCAGGCCTGGGGGCCCCATTTGAACAAAGAACTGCTCTGGCCACGCCAGCTGGGGTCCCTCAGCTCCCAGGAGGGTGGGTTGCACAGGACCTGGTGCCAGCCTAGAGGGCAGCGCTGGGGACAGACGGACCCAGGGCACCAGGGTTGGGGAAGGGCTGGCAGTGCCAGGAGCATGGTCAGTTCTCTCATCCCCAGGACATGCACCAGAGCGTCCCTCCTGAGGTGACGGGTTTTCAAGAAGCCAGAGTAGCAGAGGGAAAGTGCTGGGGACCAGCTGTGGCCCGAGGAGGCCACGCGCTGGGGGAAACCATTTGGTGCATGTCTGTGTTTGTGGTTGTGGGGGGCGATGGGGGACAGAGACGACCCTCCGCTCCCCGTCCCATGGGCAGGAGACCCAGGAACACGCTGCTCTCTCAAGCTCAGCCCGGAGGAGGAGGATGGCCGAGCTGGGTCCAGCTGCCCCTCAGCTGACTGCATGCCCAGCCTGGGGTCAGGAGAGTGGGAACTGAGGGGGACCCGCTCCCCCCACCCACCCCGTGGCCCCAGGACAGTCTAGTCGTCTTGGTCAACTGCTAGAAAACTGACATCCTAGGAAGTTAGTTCCTACAGGGGACCGAGCAGGCCCAGGCCGGTGTGTTAGCTGAGAACACAGACCTCGGAGTCACTAGCTCAGTGCCCTGCTGCCTCTGTCACCTGGTCGAGAGGGAACTGGGCAAAGTGTTTGGGGAGCCCAGAGGGAAGCCGGTGCCCCCACAGCCACCTCTTAGGGATATAGAGCTTTGGGGGTACCAGGCAAATGCATAGCAGGAGGGGAGTCTGAGGTTACCTGCCCCAGGTGTGGGGTGTTCACTCTGCTGGGCAGTCAGTAGGAGTATATGTGCTGGGTGTGGGCACCTATTTAGAGAGCCAGCGATTTCTTCACTCTGGGGCACGCTGCCTGACGCTTTCTCAATGGGCCAGTGGAGGGCTGCGCTGGCACCTGGTGCCGCTGGTGCTGGCTGGAGCACAGAGCAGCCTGCCGCCTGGCACCCGCCACATCTTTGGTCTGCGGGGGCACGTGGCCCGCCACGCAGAGCCCTGAACCCACAGTACAGATGGGGTAGCCAAGGTGAGGGACAAGAGAAGTCCCCGCAGTGGGCACTGTGGAGGCAGAGTTGCCTGGTGACAGAGGCTTAGACATCCTGGGATGTGAAGCCAGCTCTTGGTCCGTCCGTGTGACCTTGGTCGCGTCATGGGCCTCTGTGAGTCTGCTCTCTAATCTGCAGTGTTGGTCTTCGTGGGGCGGCTGTGTGGGTGACAGGAGAGGTAGGTGTCGGGACTCGGTCCTGCGCTGCCTCCTGGGTCCGTCCTCCCCACGCTCCAGGGACCAGCTCCTCCAACGTTTGATCTCCAGTTAAAGGGGAGAGTGTGTTCTTTGTCCTCTATCCCTGAGCGCTTGTGGGACAGCCAGGTGCGGAGGGGAGGGGCTGGAGCATGAAAGGAGAAAAAGTCAAACCTTTAATTGTTGCGTAATTGGCACGCATTGCAGCCGCCTTATTACTTTCCTCCCTCAGGCGTAAATCTCTGCCACTTACACCTCTCTCATCTCCCGGCAGAGGGAAGATCAAACCGCTGCTGTGGTTTGGCTCCTCTTAGGACGGGAGGGAAGCAGCACCCAGCCCTTCCACCTGGGGAGGGGGGCCGGCCGGTGCACAGGCGGGGCCCCAGAGCACACCGTGCACATGCAGTGCACACGCACGCGGCTCTGGCCTGCAGACGCCGGATCCCAGCACAGCAGAGACGCTCTGCCCTGGGAGCTGGGGGCCAGCCAGCTCTGCCTGTGCTAGCCATTGGGCCAGCAGTGGCCGCAGCTCGGAGCCTGGCGGGCAGCGCAGAGGGACAGGGCTCAGCAGACAGCCATGCGCCCTGCACCTTTTTGCTCGAGGGCCAGGCAAATCCAAGTTGGGGGGGCGGGGCAGAGTGCAGACGCAGGGCCCCAGGCACAAGCCTTGCTGCAGACTCTCAGGAAGCCTGATGTGCAGGGAGGGGCTGGGGACCTGGCTCCGCCTCTCCTGAGCGGCCTTGCTAAGAATGCCCAGTGGGAGGCGGACAGGATGGACTCCATCCTGCAGGCTCGCCTCCCTTCTGCACCCCCACCCCCCATGAGGACGCCTCTACTGTGGGGAGCTTGAGAACCAGAGGTGTGCCGGTCCCCAGCCTGTGAGGTGTTATTTCCTCCACTTTCCAGATCAGACCAAATCCAGACGTTTGGGGCAAGTTGCCCGTTTCTAGAATTTTTAGGCGATGGTAGGCCGCGGGCCCCCGCCTTTTGCCTCCTATGTTGCTCCTGCAAGGTCAGGTGGATGACAGGACGTCCCAGGCGGCTAGGCTGACCAATAGGAGGCAGGACCCAGAGCAGCTCTGGGAGGGTTGTCCCGCCCCCGTGCCCTCAGGTCAGGGCTTGGCGATGCTCAGAGGCCAGGGGGCCCACAGGAGCCCCTGTGCGGGCCGGACCTTCCCTTTGGAGGGAGCCTGGGGCCGAGGTGGGGATGGCGCCTCTGGGCTCTGGCCGCCTCCCAGTCAGGCCGGCCAGGGTTTGCAGGGCTCCGCCACAGAGCGCAAACAGAGCAGAGGCCCAGATAAGCCTGCCACCTGACCTTCAGGCCATGCTGACCACCCTGCGAACGCCCCACACGTGAGAGGATGAAAAGTGCTTTTGTTCTCAAAGGCTGTCGCGTCTCGCTTGTCTTTCCCCCCCCCCGCCTGTTTAGGAGACAGGGCAGGAGCCGCGCGCCCTCGTGTCGCAGGTGGGGAAACTGAGGCAGAGAGGCCGCCGTGCCCGAGGCCGTCCAGTTAGTGAAGAGCCGACTAGGTGGCGGCCGTGGCCTCTGGCCATTGTCAGCCGGTCCCACCACGGCCTTCCAGGTCCCCCCCCCCCAGGGGCTGCAGTGTCTTCCCTCACAGCCCTTAATCGGCTCACATTTGTGGGTTTATTAGCTGCAAATGTATGGGGTTTTGTGGCTTATCCAGGAATTTATTGTTCCGTATAAAATGGTTTTTTTCTGGCTTTCCCTGCAGAACCACTAATGATTTCTAACAGGCAGAAAATTGAGCTGCCGGATGAGTCCGTCCTGCGTCTGTGACCACGACATGTTACTAATCCTTCCCCGTCGCCCCGGCGCTGGGGGTGGCCAAGGTGTCCCCTGCCGGCAGTGGGGCCGAAGCTTCCACTCTGAGCCCCCTGCCCCCACAGTTGCCCCCCCAGAGGGTGTGGAATGGAGGTGGAGGGAACTCGGGGGGGGGGCATGAAAACCATGGGCAGCAGGGCCCTGGGGGGGCCCTGGCTGGGAGACTGAGATGCTCAGGTGTGTTGGTGGGAGTGAGGGGCTGGTGAGAATCAGTAACTGTCCCTCTGTCTCCTGTTTCTTTAGAGTCACTCCTGCCATAAGTATTTATCAAGCTTGTAGAATGTTCCAGGCCACCATCCTAGGCCCTGAGAAACATTTGGGAACAGGAGAGTGTAGTTGTGCTCAAGGGTTGTTGGCCAGGCGCCCTGGACGATCTCACCTTTAAGTTCCCCCCCTCGCCCCCCCGGTCCATCCTCACTGCGATGCAGTCTGCGGCCCACAGCTCTTCCCTGAACCCCAGACTTCAGTGTCCACCCGTGGGTCCTGTCACAGCCTGTGAGATAGCACAGCTGTCCCGTGCTCTCTAACTCGGAGGAATGCCCTGGGCGTGGGCTGAACCCCCCTGGGGTTGTCCCTCATCCCCTTCCCACAAGCTCTGTGGTTGAGAACCCCAGGGCCCTGACTTGACACCAGTGAGGTGAGGTCTCTAGGACAGACCATCCGGCCACATTCTGCTCTGGCCAGCAGCACCCCAAAGCCAACATCTGGAGGACTGGGTCCTGCTGTGAGTGTCACATCGTAAGAGTGACAAGGGCTTTTCTGGGGAGAGTGGTGAGGAGATGAAACGTCTCCAAACCTTGATTTGGGGAACCTGGGAGCAGCCGTAGGCGGAACATGGTGACTGCTCCGGGAAGGCAGATTGCATGTGTCTTACGATCTTCCAGCGACGGGGTGAGGCCCGAGGGAGAGACACGAGTGGCCCTCCAGCTCGGGACGAGAGAGGGTTTCTTGACCGGCACAGCAGCAGCCCTGGACACCGCTGAGATGGCGCTGCTGGTGGCAGGTGGACTGTCACCTCTCAGCCCCCGTCTGAGTCCTGGCTTCACAGATCCTAGTTGCTTCATTAGAGAACAAGTCCTCTCAGGACCAGGGACCAGCCACTCCCACTGAAACCCGATGCTCTGGCTTCAGGTGTCCTCTGCGTTTTCTGGCAAGGACGAGAGCGTGGGTGGAGGGAGACCAAGATGGAGCCTGTCTATATCTCTCAATAGAAACTGATGGCAATTTTACTAATTGCCGCATTTATTAATGGGTGGCCTTTTGTGTGTCGGTTGCTTAGAAGGTAAAACAATGCTATCTATCAGTCGTCAAGTTTTCATCAGTCCCTGGCTCACCACATCATCTGCCCCAAACACGTGGAGTCGGATTGAAGACGGAGGCTGATCTTTAGGGCCTTTGGGACAAGGTGGTTCAGTTTCCAGCGTGTCAGAGGCGTGTGTGCTCCGTGTTCACACTGGAGAGCGAGCTCAGCCACACGCCCCGTGTGACCTCATCTGTGACCTGGGAATAAACAGACATCAGCCTCAAGACGAGGCAGAGGAAGCCCCGCGAAGGCCATCAGCCCGTCCTTGTTGCTGTGAGAAGCGCAGAACCACCTCGCATGTCCACTGGGGCGGCATCATTGACCGGAAGTCCGATGTCCAGTGCGAGGAAGAGGAAAGGCGTCTGCCCTGGACGAGGTGGACCGAGCAGCCTCAGGGACCGGGCGGCATGGATACCGGAGAGGAAGCGCTCGGAGCGTTTCATCACCTGGCTCACTGCCATCCTGGGTACACGGAGGATGAGAGCTTTCTACCCTAAAACGGCGACACACACAAAGACCGACCTCCGAATCACGACTGTTTGGTGGACACACTTATCAGATCAGCGCGCAAAGAAGCCCCCAAGTGTCTTTCCCTGGGGAACCTGGCCCCCCCATCCCCGTGTACCTCTTCCCACGCTCCCGAAAACGCCTGTCCTGGCGCCCCATCGGGACGTGTGTGGAAAGGGAATTAATCGGAGCCGGCAGTCCCGACTTTGAGTCGAGGCTCTGAGCCTTGCAACCACTTGCCCCCTCTGTCCGAGCCTCAGTTTCCTTACCGACGAGAAGACGGGGCTGGACAAGGTGACTGTGGAATCCTGTCTGACCACTGCCGCAGCGAGGCTCCCGGAGCCCTCAGGAGCTGGCTGTCATCACACAGCCGATGGAGAGAGGAACGTGGGGTGTGGGTCCCGGGGCAGCTCGGGGCTTCACCCTCTCAGCTATTTTTCCTGGTGGCCGTGTCTGCCATCAGTTTGGTTGGATTCGGCTGGAAAACGCTGAGCTGACCACGGGGAGGATGATCGTGGATGGCTGCCTCTCGCAGAAGGGCCTTTAGCTGGAGTTGGGAACGGCTTCTGTTTAACCTTGGCCCTTCCCCATCTGCTCCTGGCCCCCCAGAGCAGCAGACGGGACCATGAACTCTTCTTGGGCTTCTGCTGATTCTGGGCTGTCAGACAATAGACTGTGAGGCCACGGGTGGGCTTTCCAGCTGCAGCCGAGGGCATCGTAAACCACCGTGCAGCAGAAGGGCCCGGCTGAAGGAGCCTGGTGTGGGGCCTTCCCGGCAGCCGCCAAAGCCTGTGTCAGCCTCAAACCCCAGGGGCCGAGTCACTGCCCCAGTGCGGCCAGCCACAGAGGCCAGCGCAGCCCCGTCTGCAGGCCTTCATCCCTGACAGTGCCACTCACACATGTGGCCCTGTGCCCGGCCTCGGGAGACCCGAGCAGGAACCCACAGGCTTCCGGACGGCAGCAAGCTTCTGCCTCGCGGGGGAGGCGGTGTGTGTGCAGATACCGCTGCCCAGCAGCCCTCCCGGCCCTCCCACTCCTAGCTGCCAAACTGGCATCAGGTGACTGCCTCTGTCTGTGCCTCAGTTTGTCACCTGCAAAATGGAGGTAGTAACAGCATCTTCCTGAACTGATAGATGTTAAGTCACCGAGAACCACGGCTGGCACTTAGTAATGGCTATTATCACCACCATCGTTTTTACCAGCCAAACACTGAGCTTGCTTTTGGGGAGAATTCCGGGAAAACGCTGAGAGTGACTGAGCCACTCTGGCTGCAGGGATGGGGCTGGACTCACGCAGAAAGGTATGTTTGAGCTGGACTTCAGAGGGTGACTAGGATTTCAACAGCTGAGGCCGGGAGCAGGAGTGACACAGGAAATGCACTAGGGTGTGAAGACGCGCAGAGGGTGAAATGGCGGACGGAGCTGCAAGGTCACGTAGGGCGTCAGAGCCGGTGTGTGCGTAACGCGGGGCCGCCTCAAATTTTTAGTGGGAGAGTGGCAGTCAGCTTCACATTTAAAAAGCTCCTCTGGCAGAAGGGAGCCGCTGAGTGTGGGCTCCAGGCTCAAACCGCCGGGGTTCAAAGCCTGGCTGGGATGCCAGTTTGCTCAGGGAGGCCAAAGGGCTGCACCACGTCTGGGGGGTCAGACACGGCAGGTTCTTTCTGGGTCACACAACGGTCCAATGAGGGTGCTTCCTCTTGGCGGGGGGGGGGTCCCATGCTGGCTGAGGGACCCCCCGGCTCCTTGGGACCTGGGACACTGTGTGGCATGGAGCTGGTGGAAGGGTCGAGGGCCTGTGGGGGAGACAGGCTGGCTGTTCTCTGAATCCTGTGGCCTGTCCCACTGCTGCCCACCTTGCATGGGAGAAAGTGGGTCACTCGGCCACACCTGCTGCCAGGGCGGCTGGGACACAGCCTGGTGACGTCCCTGGCAGTTCTCCTGTTACTACAGGACAATGCTGTCCCACAGGACTCTCTGGATGGTGGAAGCGTTTGAAGTCTGTGCTGCTGGAGCAGTGGCCACTGCCAGTTGGTGACACAGAGCTGAGCTTTCGACTTTATTAACTTGTAGTCGATTTAAATTTAAATAGCCACACGTGGCTAATGGCTACAGTATTGGGCAGCCCTCGAGAAAGGAGAGGGGCTTTTGGTGGACAGATAGGTCTCCGCCACAGGTGTTTGGTAACCGGCTGTGACCGGGCCACCTGAGATCTCTGTCTCACGCTCCTCAGCTATGAAATGGGTACAGTAGTGCTGTCCACATCTTCAGGCTGTTGTGAACATTACGAGAATGTGAGGACAAACCCCTAGCGCCTGGACATAATCAGCTGTCCCTGAGGTTAGCCTGTGGAGACTGGAGGCCGTGAGGGGCATGCACATCAGCCAGGGGACACCCCTGCACAGCACACTCTTCCCTGCGCCGTGCTCTCTGCTGGACACCCGTCCTTCCCTTGTCAGCCTAGTGAAGCTTCACCCTGCCACCCTGTTCAAACGCCACATGTCCACACAGGCCTCTGACGTCCAGTCTCCGAAGGTCCTGCTCCTGGCTGAGGCCTCTCGTCCAGCTGCCTCGTGCAGTTGTCTGCACAGGTGTGTTTCTTGTCCATCCCGACCTTCCGCTCCACCCAGCAGAGCTCTGTACACTGTGGGCAGCACACGTCCGTAGCCCTGAGCTGAATGCCTCGGGGGCAGGGAAAAGTGCCCGGACACGGCCTCTGGACAGGTAGCTCTGTGATGGACAGGTAGCACTGTGATGGATGGTAACACTGTGAGCACACCTGCACAGCACCAGACCAAGAGGGCCTTGGCGGTGACCCCGCCGTTGAATCTCACAGACGCCCAAGCGGGAATGTCCAGGCCGCCTCGTGGCCTGTGGTTGGCAGAATCCTTTCTGACATTTGCACAGTTTTCATTCCCCGACATCGCTCTGCAAAAATAGCCTTTCGGTCCACATGCCTTTGCCATGTGTCTTTCCCCACTGTCTGCTAGGCCATTGCTGGCTCAGTTCCTGACCAGAGACGGCCAAGGCGGCTGGAACCACTCAGTCTGGCTGCCTGGACGTGGGTCCAGCGATCGCTCGAAGGGCTCAGTGACAACAGAGTCGCAGGGGACCCGTCCCGGGGTTTACATGGCCCTCGGCAAGCCTGACGGCACCTCGGGATTATCTGGTGCCTTTTTTACATCAACCTCAAAATCTTAATGTTTCCCGAAATACCCTAGACTCCTTAAGAGTTCATTAATGTTTTCATTCATCGGTGTATCTAGAACTTTCCATTCATGTATTCATTAATGAGCATCTGTTGAGCTAAGCTCTGTGCCAGTGCCATTTTGGTGTTTAGAATGTGAAATGGACAAAGGTCCTTTTCGAGAACTTTCATTCCAGTTGGGTGGGAAGAAAGTAATGTAACAAACGCATGTCAGATGTCTGTATGTTCCTTGGGAAAGCGAGGCACCTCGTCTCTATGGCTTCACAACAGCTCACCCCAAACGTCAGTGGTTGAAAATGACCGTTTATGGTTCCTCAGACACCTGTGCATCGGCTGGGCTCACCTGCACGTCCCCAGGCCACTCGAGAGGCTGTAGTGGGCTGGGGACCCGCTGGGGCTGCAGGGTCCTGGAGGGCCTCAGCCACGTGTCTGGGCCTTGAGCTGGTGTTTCTCTCTACACGGCTGCCATTGTCAGGAGGCGAGGCCGGGCTTCCCGCCGTGGTGCTGGGAGCAGCCCCACCAGGAGGCAGGGGCTGCAGGGCCACGTGCGACTTAGGACCAGGAAACCCGTGTCACTTCCGCCGCATCCTGGGGGTCGGTGCCAGGCACAAGGCCAGCCCAGTCTCGGAAGTGGGGAGGTAGAGGCCATTTCATGACAGGAGAAGCTGCGAAGGACCCGCGGGTCCCTCCCCCAGCTTTAGACACACGATTGGCATTTGTGTAAGACGAAGGTGTACGGTGAGCGTGTGTTACACAGGGTTGGGGACAGAATGACAGGCCTGCAGACGAGGTGTTATCTGGGCAGGGACCTGAGCGCAGTGACGGGGGAGCCGTGGAAGTGGCCGGCAGCGTTCCAGTGGGCAGCGGGGTGAGCAGCTGAGGCCAGACCCGGCAAGTCTCCTAATCATGTGGTCGTGAGACGTTCGGGCGAAGACACTCGTGGTTCCTTTTGGGAAACCCAGCTCTGCGTGGGCCGCAGGAGAGAAGCCCCAGATGGGCTGAGCCAAGTTCAAAGGGGACACGACCTGGGCCCCTGAGAGCAGAGGGTGAGCCCTCCGTGTGACCTGGGACCAGGGGCTGTCCTTGCACTCACCCTGCTCCCCCAGCCTGTTTCTGGGCACCTCCTATCACCCCCGACCCCGGCACTGTTCTGTCACAAGCGGTTCTAATGAAAATCACGTTTGCTCCTGGTCTCTTCCGTGTCCCCTCCTCCTCTTCTGTGGTCACCACAGAGGGTGTGAAGGAGACCCCTTGAGGAGGGAACCGCAGGGACCGAAGCTGCAGTTGGGACGGACGGGCGTCCTTGCACAGATGCTTCCCGCCCGGGGGCAGACTTTCCTGTAGGACAAATTCCTGGAGTTGGGCAACTGGGGATGAGTCAATTAGAAAAGATAGTGACAAGTCTCGTCTGAATGGCTGTGCAGACGAATTCCCTCCCGCCGCCTGGGAGAGTGCTGCCTCCGTCATCCCGGCCCACCTGTGTTGCTACCACTTGTAAAATTACCTCCACGGTTTCTGATTTTGAACGTGATGTATGTGCATCGTAAAAAGAATAACTGAGAAATGCTGAAAAGGCTAAGAGAGAATAAAGGTGAGCTGTCACGCCATCACCCAAGGTAAGAGGCACTGTCGTTTTCATAGACGAGGACAGCAGAGGCCGCAGATAGCCGAGGTCGTCACCTGAGGAACCTTGCAGAATCCTGGCAGCTGGTGACAAGGTGTTAAACACCTTCTCCCCTCGGCCCCTCCCCAGTCTCTGATGTCTCCAGAGGCTTAAGATATTTCCTCAGCCAGTGGGGCTATTCTGAGGCGGCCGGTTCCCGTGTCCACATCCCCGAAGTGTCCGCTCAGAACAGCTCCGCTTGTCAGGATGGCTGGGGATTTGTGGACTGGGAATATCTATCAACACGCCCGGATCGCACGTCCTGGCGTTAGCAGCTGGGTCCGACGTTGGAAAGCCACCTGTCTGCCAGTGTCCAGGCCCAGCTCGCGTTCCTCAGGCCCTGACCTGCCTGCGGGCCGCCTGTGATCACCTGTCTGCTTGTCTTCCAGAGACCTGAACCACAACCAGCTACGGGAGTTCCCAGTCGCCATCCGGACGCTGGGCAGGCTGCAGGAGCTGTAAGTGTGTCTGCTGCCCTTGCCCCGTGCCTCCCAACATCCTGGGGAAGCTGTAGCCCACACCCTCCGAGCCCGGGCAGGTCCAAGTGGTCAGTCCTGCTAGCTTGGCTTCGAGCTTTTCTGAGGGTGTCAGCAGCAGAAACAGCCGTGGGCCCTTCCGGCCTGGGAGACACATGGCATAAGCCATCCTGTTAGGCCAGGACTGGCACCACCCCTGCCTCGGTTGGGGCACATGAGGGACTGGGGGCTGGCCTACGGGGTCACCTCCAGCACTGGTCCTGCCGAGAAGCTGCCTCCAGTATTCAGAGCCGCCGCTGTGGTGAGCACACACGGGAATAAGACAGACACGGGCTGCCCAAGGGTCCTCCAGGCCCGTCCAGGACACAGACTAACACAGTGAAGCAGGGGCCAAGACCAAGCCCTTAGGGTCGGTGTGTAACTCTGGCCCTAAATTGTACGGTAATGGCTAAAACAATCATGACGCGGAGCAGCAGAGCGAGAAGGCTGTGGACTGCTGTGTGCTGACACGGGCATTTAGGACGCCAGGATTTGGTGGCAGTGATGGGAGAGGGAAGGCATGTCAGACAGAAGAACAGTGCCGGTGAAGACCAGACAGGCAGACGGATGGCCACGGGGGGCAGGAGGGAGGTGGCCCCGCTGGAGGGGAGTGGGGCCAGATGAAGGGAGCCCTGGGCTCTCAGTGGCTTCACTCACCTTCAGTTGGGAGGTGTGAAGGCCGGATGGACAGAGCAGATAAGGACCCGCTGAGGGAAGGGCTTGAGGCGTGTGTGTCTGTCTGTCTCTGTCTCCACATCTATGGAGAGAAAGCTGCTTGGGGACAGGGCCTAAATCTGCAGTGTCACTCAGCGTAGTCCCAGAGGCTGTGTTCAGAAACACGAGAGAGCAAATTGGCGAAGGCGTGGCTGCGTGAGCAGTGGCCTGGGTGGGGCCCGGGCTGGAGGTGTGGAGGTGAGCGCGGGTGAGAGGAGAGTGTGAGGAGACGGGAGAGGCGAGGGGAGGGGGCCGGGGAGACCCAGAGAGCCAGCAGCCCTGTGGGCCCCGGGATGGGGACCGCTCCCGGGCCGGGTCGCGCACGTGCTTCTCAGCCTAGCACGGCCCGCGACGGGTCCTCCCCGGCTAACCAAGGCTTACGCCTCCAGAGCCGCAGACACCGGCCGGGCGCCACACTCCTCATTCCCCCAGGGCCACCAGGGCTACCAGTCAGGCAACATCCTGCTCTGTGGCTTGTCCTGCTGCCACCTCGCTTCTCTGTCCCTTAGTTTTAGGGGCCCCTGGGAGCTCTGCCTTTCCCACATCCTCCTCCCCCCACACCCCCTCAGCTCCCTCCTCGGGGACCCTCCAGGGCTCCCGCCCTCCCGCCCCGAGTGACTGAGGACGCCCCTCGGGGCTTCCTGAAGCGCCCCACCCCCAGCCTGTCACGTGGGCCAGGGACTGGCGGGTGTTTTGTTGGACAGGAAAAGCCTGAGGCAGGGCTGAAGCTGGAGTCTGCGGGCGGTGCCCCTGGTCTCATGTCCTCCCAGTCAGCGTTAGACAGCCCCATCCGCCCCCTGTCCCCTCTGCACGCCTCTGCCCTGTCCTCACTGACCCCTGACTTGTGTTGCAGGGGTTTCCATAACAACAACATCAAGGCCATCCCAGAAAAGGCCTTCACGGGGAACCCTCTGCTGCAGACAGTGTGAGTCCTGCTCCTCTGGGCCATGTTGAGGGGGGAGAGGCAGTGGCGGGGGCGCCTTTGGGTCTCCCTGGGGAGAAGCAGAGACGGGCCCGCTGTGGCCTTGCAGGAAGGGTTGCATCGCCGACCTCAGCGTGGGTCTCTCTTCCAGGTACTTTTATGATAACCCCATCCAGTCGGTGGGAAGGTCGGCGTTCCAGTCCCTGCCCAAGCTTCACACACTGTGAGTTGGCACCAGCAGACTCTGCCCCGAACGCACGTGCCAGACCTGGTGGCCTTAAGCCCCCCGCACCCCGTGGCTTCTTCCTGGACACCAGATGAGTGCTGAGGGCCCTGGTCCACCGCCCAGGGCTTGGCGTGTCCTCCCCAGTCCTGATCCACGGACACCTGCGGGAAACTGGACCGGGCGAGCGTTCCGGTTCTCTGGTGACCTGGGCACATGGCTCGCCGCCCCCCCCCCCCCCTCTGCTGCCCCACGCTTACTGCTTTGTTTCCTGCCTCCCATTCGTTTAATTCCTGGCCCAAGTCCCACTTCTTCCCAAAAGCTTCCATGCTGCCCTCGGCACATGGCGTCACCGTGACGTCACCAGCATCTTCGAAGCTCACGCTTTACCTCTGTGTTCGCTGTCACATCCCCTCCTCCCCCGGACACTGCAAGCAGGCTGTCTGTACATTTGTTAGATGCCTCCTAAGCCCCCCGGGTCCTGCTCGGACATGTGCCCCGGAGCCTGGACGCCAGGCCCCACGCTGCCTGCTTGGGGTCCGACAGCACATTTCTCTGTGCTCCTGATGTGGGCAGGTCCACATGGTCCATGTCCTCACAGGATGGGGTGGTAGGGACGGGAACCACCAGCCTGAAGCAGCCAAGAAAGAATCAGTACAGAGGTTCTGGTGAAGGCCCAGCAGATGACAATTTAGGGGAGACCCACCCTGGGCTCTGATAGCAAACCCAGCAGCCCAGGGTCTTCTCAGAGGCACCTGAGCTGTAACCCCTGACACAGGCAACCCCCTGCCCCCAGTTCCTTGCCTGTGCTTTTTGCTTGCTGGGGCCTGAATGCTGAGGCTGCCGGTCCGTCTGAGCTGGTGGCCGCTTGGACCCTGCTCAGCAGAGCCAGCCTGCACCAGGCCTGGGAGCCGGGCTGCCTGAGGGAGCGTGGGGCAGGGAGACACTTCCCCAGACGGCCGGGCGCTGCATGTGGACGTGCTCTGACCCCGAGCTGTCGGCTGTGTTTCCAGGTCCCTGAATGGAGCCGCAGACATCCAGGAGTTCCCAGACCTCAAGGGTACCACCAGCCTGGAGACGCTGTGAGTGGTTCTGTCCCCCCACTTCTCACCGGGGCGCTTCTGTCTGCCTCCCCAAGGCTTCCTGACACTTTGCTTGCCCCTTATCTGGCCCAGAGGTCACCTGGCTCGGCCCCAGGGGCCATGGCCACTGCCAGGTGTGGCACTGCCACCGGTGGTTTGGGGGTGAGGAGGCGGGCCTTCCGTTTTCACTGTGCTTGGGTTTTTTAGGGGTGACTTCGGAGTTCCCAACCCCAAGAGCGGGCGCCAAGGTCCCGTGCTGGGGGAGGGGCTGTGGAAACCGGTCCCCTCTGCTTTTCTGAAGCTTGATTCCAACACAGACTTCCTCCTGTCTGCTGTCCTTACACCCTGTGGAGCAGGTGCAGGGCTGTCAGAGCTCAGGAGGCCCGAGACAGTTTCAGAGAATGAACGGAACAAGCGAGCAGCCCCCTGTCCCGCCCACGGCACACAGCTCATTTATGGACCATGTGCCTCTGTGGTGTCCCCTAGGTTCGCTGGCACCTGGAAAGTTTTCTGTGAGGGCAGGACCAGTTCCCCAAGGATGGCCTTGGGTCTTTCCTGGGACACCCTGTCCCTGAGCCAGCCCACTCCCCAGCCTGCCCCGTCCTCCCCACCCCCCCACCCCCAGGGAGCCCCCTCTGTGCTCGGTTCCCACTCCACCACACGCTTCTCCAGCTACTCCCTGCCCGTGGCCGCCTGTCCTGTCTAAGGAGAGCAGGGAAGGTTCTAGACGCTGCTGTAGACCCATTGCTGCTGGCCTCCATTATGCGACACTGGGTGGGGACACAGTGGGGAGCAGTGAGTGGGACTGGCACACAGTGGTGCCTCCCTGTCTGCTCCCCACCCCCGCCCTGTGCCTCCCACGGCCTCCCTTGTCAGCTCTGCTCCCATGTCTGTGTTGAGCCAGAGCTGGAGTCGGGGGGCTGGGGGGGCTGGGCCCGTCCGTGTCAGCTCTGTGCTCCCCTGCAGGACCCTGACGCGCGCCGGCATCCGGACGCTGCCGCCAGGGATGTGCCAGCAGCTGCCCCGGCTCCGAGTCCTGTGAGTGGCTCACGTGCCCTGTCCAGTCCCACTTCTGTCCCACTCGGTCACCGCTCTCCCTGGAGTGGACCGCTTGGGCTGCTGCTGAGAGCCTGCCTGGGAGGGGCTGGGCTGTCCTCTCCTGTTCAGAATGAAAGGACAGTGGCCTTGGGAGCCAGGCGTGGGTTCGCCGCTCACCAGCTGTGTGAACTTGGACTCACTCTTGAACACCTCAGAGCTCTGACTGCAAACTGGGGGTAAATTTGTGAGGGCTGAAAAATACAAGCAAAGCACCTAGCTCATGGTAGGTGCTTAATAAGGGGTGTGATTACTCTGGTTTACGCTAGAAAATTAACCCCTCTGGAGTCGTGGAGGTTTTTAAATGTCCCCTCCTGACTCCAGCCTCCCCCAGGATGCAGTCTCCCCTTTTCCCCCCAGAAGGATGGGGGCCTAGTGCCCGCTCGTGGAAGAGCCAGTCTGGGTGTCCAAGACGTGGGCTCCAGCCCCAGCCCTCCCTGCACTGACTGGCAGTGTGTCCTTGGGCAGGTCCTGTCCCTCCCTGTGCCTCAGTTTCCTCCTCTGTCAGGTGAAGGGGTTGGGTCTGATGGTCCGTAAGGCGCCAGCACTGACCTCCTTCCTATCAACTCCACACATGGTGACGCTAGGTGCTGGTCACTGGGGCTGGTGTGACCAGCTTGCTCAGTGACCTGCGTGTCCCCTGCACCGCCTTCTGCCTCTCGCTTCCCGTTCCCCTCCCCCCAGGACCCTTGGGGTCCCTCAGGCCTTCTCATGGCTGAGGCAGCCCCACAGGCAGTCAGCCCCACCCAGGCCTGTGGGCGGCGTGGCTTCAGCAGGGGCTGCAGCCCAGTCTGACCGAGAAGGTGGACCCGTGTGAGGTGTCCGCAGCCATGTCCCGAGGGAAGCACAGCCCTGGTCAGAGCTGCTCCCCTGGCCCCGCCTCACCCTGGCCTTGGCCTGTGTCCCCAGGGAACTGTCCCATAACCACATCGAGGAGCTGCCCAGCCTGCACCGGTGTCAGAAGCTGGAGGAGATGTGAGTCTGGGGCCGGGAGAGGCGGAGGCATGCGGCCGGCCTTGGGCAGGCCTGAGGGGAGGGGCTCCGTGCTGACCTCCATTCCCTGGGGGCCGGAGGGCTCGAGAGCTTGAGCAGATATGGGCCTGGAGCCGGTGCCCAAAACAGGTCTCAGGGTGGCAACAGAAATGCGATGGTGGTGAGGGCCGGCCGAGGGGCAGGCCATGGTGGGCCTGGACCCCAAGGGAAGCGTCAGGACTGGACGTGCCTGCGTTTCAGAGCTCACGCTCTCCTTTTGCACAGCCCACCAGCACTTACACACAAGAGGCCTGGGATTCAAGTCTGACAAGGAAAGGGTCTCCCACATCGTCCTCCCGCTGTCCTCCCCCAGCCCTGCTTTCGCCGGCTGGCAGGGCCTCCTGAGCCCGCTGTGTCTGTCCCCTGCTTCTCGGCAGGGTGATGCCTTTTGGGGCCAGGGCATGGGGAGTGTCAGGGTCTGTCACGTTTGTCTAGGTGCCCAAGGGAGGAGGGTCTTCAACACGCGGAGGCCCCGGGTCCATCACATTCAGACAACCAGTCCACTGAGCTCTGCTGCCCGCTGGGGCCAGCCACGGCCGTCCAAGGGCCGGGTGGTCTCTGCCGCTGGACCCGGGTCTGGAGGACCCACGGGGCAAGATCGGCTGGGCAGGGAGCCAGACCTAGTGGGAACCCTGGAAACACCCCCTTCTGGACCACAGGGACGGTTTTGTGGCTTTGTCTCCTGACCCACTTACCCGAGGCAACCGGGTCCCCTGCGCTCCCTTCAGTTCTGATGACTTCCACGGGCTGGGAGAAGGGGGGGGCCCGCCTTTCTTCTGCCCAGTGTGGGGGGGGCATGGAGTGGAGACAGGGCCCGTTGGTCATCCACCTCTCTTGCCCTAGTGGCCTCCAGCACAACCGCATCTGGGAAGTGGGAGGTGACACCTTCAGCCAGCTGAGCTCCCTGCGGACGCTGTGAGTACCACAGCCCGGGGGGCGGGGGGGCGGGCGAGCCCTCTGGGGGGCTCAGACCCCTACACTTGCATCCCTGCCGTGCACACAGCCTCCTGCTCCACACCCCCATCCCCAGCGCACACACACAGGAGCGCCTGCCTCGCCATCCAGAGGGTTTCTCAAGCCACATCCCCAGTGGGTGCCCAGGGGGCCGGGAGGCTCTGAAGCCAGGCTGCCCTAGCCCTTCCTCTGGGGCCACAACCAGGTCGGGAGCCAGGCAGCAGGCACCCTCCCCAGAGGGCAGAAAGCACTGCTACTGGGGCCAGCTCAGACGGGGTCAGAGAAGGAGAACCAGATGGGAGCAGCGAGTCCTCCACGTGTCACTGTCCCCTCCTGTCACACCCTCTCCGCCTGTAGGGACCTGAGCTGCAACGCCATCCGGTCCATCCACCCCGAGGCCTTCGCGACCCTGCGCTCCCTGATCAAGCTGTAAGTGCCCGCTGCACCCCGTGTTGGATGCTGCAGACCAGTCGGGGCTGTGGGCTGGCCGGGGGGCAGGAGAGCCCACCCTGGAGTGGGGACCTGCAGAGATATCTGACCACACATCCAGGGACACGGCTCCAGCCTCATCAATCATCGTGACAGTCCGTTTGACAGACCATGAGGCCTGATAAACACAGAGCTGGCCTCCCACAAGCTCAGGGACATCATCTGCTGATGTTCTGCGGTGGTGCCTTTCTTGTACCACTGGCAGAGGTGGGGGCCAGGGTCCCCCGGTGGGCAGATGCACAGGAGGGCGCTGGCAGAGGTGAGAGCCAAGGTCCCCGCCGAGCACTACTCCAGAGGGCTGCCATTCTGTGGGCAGCAGGGACCACAGGCCCCCTCGATTACACAGGACATAAGCAGGGAGCAGCTCGCGCTGGCTGCATGGCCGTGATGTCAGCGCTGTAAGGGGCCCCTGACGGCGGCCACACTGTGGCCCAGGCTAATCACTGCCCAAGGGGGAGCTGCCTGCCTGCTTGCCTGCATGTCCTAAAGGCGTGTCCCCCAAATGGGGCCCTTTTCTGATGAACACGAGACCCCATGGGCTAGCCCCAGCCTGGTCTCCGAGAGCCCCCAGTGCCACCCCTCACTTCATGAAGCTCCTGCCGGGGGCCCTCAGCCCTCTCGCCTGCTGCTCTCCGGACTCTGGGCCTCCCCCCGGGGCTCCCCCCGGCTCTGGGCCCCCCTCCGTCTCCCTCTTCTGTTTGCTCTGCTCCTGCCAGATGGGGAGAGTGGATATTTTTATCCCTTTGAAAGATGAGGACACAAAGTCAGGCAGATCTGTGACCCCGTGATGACACAGGCAGTGGTGACGGTGCCAGCTGCCCTGTCTTCCAGGCTGCCCCCATGGCACAGGCTGTGGTCACGGTGTCTGGTTTGCAGCCCTGGCCTCCTCTGGGTCTCCGGGGGGAAGACCGCACGTGGCCTCACGTCTGGCTGGGAAACGGTGGATGACCGAGTCCCTGCGTGCGGCCAGCAGGCCGGCTCTGTCCAACCCCAGCTCTGGGCTCCCATATCGTCAGAAAGGCAGGGGCTAGGGGTGACGACAGGCAGGTGCCCGAGTGGGCAGACAGGGCCTCCGGGGTGGGGCTCGAACCTGGCACAGGAGCTGTGGCTGAGGGGCTCACCCGGAGCGGGTGGTGTGGCACCGCCTGAGAACGGCCCCTGGTGGATGGTTGGCACCCGCTGTTTGCTGAACGAGTGAGTCACGGGTGCTGCCTCTAGGACCCGCTGCCTCCCCGGCACCCATTTCTCGCTGCGTGATCTCCTGCCCTTCACTCCTGCCGACCGGCTCCGTCCCAGGCTCACTGGCCGCACCCTCCACCAGTCCTGTTCCCCAGCAATCCCTGACTGCCAGTAACCCTGACCGTCTGCTGTCCTAGGGACCTGACAGACAACCAGCTGACCACACTGCCCCTGGCCGGGCTCGGGGGCCTGATGCACCTCAAGCTGAGAGGGAACCCGGCTCTGTCTCAGGCCTTCTCCAAGGACAGTTTCCCCAAACTGAGGTGAGGCCTGGCTTTCCCCCAGGGCAGCTGAGAGGCTGTGGTGGGACAGGAAAATCCTGGCGGCCAGCAGCGCTGGGTTTGGCTAAGACTGAGTGGGAAAAAGGCTCGTGTGTCCCCTTTCCTCCGTCCCAAGTACCAGCCCCAGGGGACACTGAGACCTGCGAGGGCAGAAGTAGGAAGTGGGAGAGCCCTGGACCTCCCCCACCTCACCCCGTTCTGCGCCCACGTGGCCCGTCCTCACTTGGGTAGCATCTGGGCCCCTGGAATCAGGGCAGAGCCCAGGGCGCTGACGAGTGGCAGACCGGCTGCGCGGCCAGTCCCTGGTGCTAATGACATCTAGGCCTCCTGGGTGGCCCGTCTCAGCCTGCAAACTAATGACGTCCCCGGAGGCATCTGTCCCCCGCTTCAGAGGGCAGTGAACCCAGCTCTGATGTGCCCCGGGCTGGGGGTCAGATGGCAAAGGTAAAGGTCGCCAGGAGAATCCCTTAAACAGAGAGGACGAGGTGCTGGCTGGGAGGGGCCCGAGCACCTGTGAGCAGCCCCCCACCCTGAGCCTGCTGAGGGCAGAAACTTTATCTCCCGGCTCAGTTCTCAGGACGATTGAGGAAACTGGACTCTGCTTAGAGCCCTTGAGAGCCAGGAGCCAGGTGCAGACCCGTGCACAGCGCCAGGAGGCCACCTGCACAGAGTGGGGCGCTTTGGGCTTGCAGGGCAGGCATGGGGTGCCTGGGTTGACACCCTAAATGTCCCTGAGGCGGCCGTCTCAGCCCCCTCCCCCGCCGTCCCCAGGATCCTGGAGGTGCCCTACGCCTATCAGTGCTGTGCCTACGGCGTCTGCGCCAGCTTCTTCAAGGCCTCTGGGCAGTGGCAGGCGGAGGGCTTTCACCTTGAGGACGAGGAGGCCCCGAAGAGGCCCTTGGGCCTTCTGGCCGGAAGAGCTGAGAACCACTGTGAGTGACGGGGTCCCTGGGCAGGGCAGGCGGGGGGCTGGGGGAGCAAGTTAGAGAGGAGGCCTGGGGATCCCAGGGAGGGCCACTGGTGACCTGGAGGGCACGGCCCGTGTACCTCATCTCTCCAAGGCCGTCCCCAAGGTGCTTGGGAGAGAGTAAAGAGGGTGACAATGGCAGAATAATGTCTCCGTATTCGCTGAGCCCTTGGCAGCTCACAAGGCTGTCGTACGGACACCTCTCACAAGACCCTGCCTGCCCTGGGCTCCCTGGGCCCTCCCACGTCTCCCACATGGTCTTCAGCTTCATCCATTCTCTAGTCAAGCTGAGTAGGATCGAACAGACTCAACTGAGTCCAACCCGCTTCCAAAGACAAAGTCCCCGCTGTGTCCTAGAGCCGAGGGACAGCAGCTCAGGGAGTGTCACTGTCTGCCAGTCTCGAAGTGATGCTTCAGAGGCCACAGGGTGAGAGGGCCTCTCTGAGGGGGCTGTCACAGCACAGGCCCTTAGGCCAGACTGTTCTGTTTCTGGAAGAGTTGAGGTAAAGGCACAAAGGCAGCTGGGGTCCTGAAGGACCGTCCCGAGCCTCAGTTTCCTTATCTGTGACGTGAGCGTGATGTTCCCTGTCTGCCGGGAGGCTTGAAGACCGACTGTCCTGAGCGCGGGGGCCTCTGGGGAACGGGGTGACGGCCAGGGCACAGCGTGTGGAGGCCAGTGCTGGGCAGCCCCAGGACGAGCCCCGCAGCCAGCCTGGTTCTGGGCCGCACACGGCTGTCCCCGGGACGTCCGGATGTCTGCCACACACTCCCTCAGGGGCTGGAAGCAGGAATGGAAACTCTGCTTCCTCAAGGTGAAGCTTTCCACCAAGCTAGGTCTGGGCCAAGCGTGGGCTGCCTGCCGCCCGAACAGGAGCGAGGGCAGGGCCCCCATTTCCTGTGGGAGCTAATGAGCCCGGAAGAGGAGAGCCAGGAGCTGCACTGCGGCCGCCAGGTCCGTCCTCCTCCCGTGTGAAGAGTGTGCACACCTTGGCTGCGACTCCCCAGCCTCAAACGGAGCCCCGGGTTTCAGCTCTGTATTTCATTCACGCATTTTGGTTTCACAGTATGGCTGAGCTCCATCCTGGGGAGCACCAGCGGCGGGAAGGGAAAGGAGAGAAGGGAGGAAATGCCAGGGCTCACAGACTCCAACCACCCGACAGTCGACAGTCAGGGCCAGGGGCAGCTCCATGGCCATCCTGCCTCCAGGGAACACTCCAGCTGAGGCATCCACCCTTTAAGTGGGGACGGAGAGTCTGCGCAAGAAACAAAGCTCGTGAGCCAAACACACACAAAGTGCGACAGTCACCTAGGCATGAACTAGAGGACGGGCAAGGCGCTGGCTGTGACACCTGCTCTTGTGCAGGAGTCTCATCTTTAGAAGTTATAAAATGTTGAGATTATCATTTCAAAATTCTTACAGAATTTGTGGGCCCAGAGATGTTCGATTGCCGGCCCTGCCAGAGTTCGCAGGCCTGTTTAAGAAACATCGTAAAAGCTACTAAGAAACCATGCCATTTGTCTCACACATGTGGCAGAATTTCTTGAACAATGTATTTACCTTTCTAATCCTATTTTCTCTGATGGACAGAATCACAGAGCCAGACTTTGGAATCCGAAGGATGGTTAGAGACTATCTCGAACGCAGTGCAGACGTGCCCTTTGTCACATTAGGGACCGTCTCCAGTGACAACTCATGCCTGCCTCATGCATCTGTAAAGCTCCCCATCATCGCCCCACCCCCCAAAATCCATGCTCCCCTGGGAAAGCATTGTGGTTAAACATCGGGCCGATGGGCAGACGAAGCTGGGTGTGCACTCTGCCCCTCGCTCACTGGCCGTGGGACCTGGGCGAGCAGCTTCCTGTCCATGAGCCTCGCTTCCTCATCTGCCCAGCGGTGTCATGCTGTGAAGGTTCCGGAGCCCTCACTGTGTGGTGACAGACGATCCTCGTGTGGGCCCACAAGCTCCTTAGCTCAGGGCTGTTGTGTGCACCCCTGACTAGGCACTCGCCCAGCGCCCGGTACATGGCAGACATTGGGTCCCACGTCTTGGTTGGACAACTGTACTTGTGGGACTCCTTTGTGCCAGTAAGAACTGGAACTTCTCCCTGTGGATGCAATTTGCCTCCTTCCACGACCCATCGCTTTTCCTGGCTCCAGCCTCTCGGACAACACAGCACGTGGGAGTGTGCCCAACAGTCCCTCAGTGTTTTTGGGACAGCCAGTGTGCCCCCATTCACTCTCAGCTCCCCGACTAAACACCCTACAGCTGCTGGACTGTCTCACTCACTCACTGTCCCTGGGTCACCTCCTCTGAACGCACTTCAGCTCACTGCTCTGTCTTCAGACGATGTCCTTCTTAATGCACAGTGTCCCCACCTGGACAGGGAGTAACAGTGGGGGACTGGCCCGTGCTTATCAGCTCCTGTCATCAAGGCGGCCTCCGCCCTGACTCTAGGCAGCACTCGTGGACCCAGGCTGCCTGGAGAGGGTATAGCCAGGTTACAGTAAGAACAAGTCTCGGGTAACACGTTGCTGTGAAGAGCCAGCAGTGAAGATAACCCACTCGTGGGTCACAGGCAGTGACCTAGGATTCACACCAAGGGCAGAAACCATGCGCATGGCCACTGCGGGGACCTGTGCTGAGCACAGTGACTCAGAGTGACCTTAGAGAAAGTGGGGCTTGACTGACACCAGGCCCGGGGCCCTGAACCACTTTCTGCTGTCCCCTCCCAGATGACCTGGACCTGGATGAGCTCCAGCTGGAGATGGAGGGTGCAAAGCCACACCCCACTGTCCAGTGTAGCCCTGCTCCAGGTGAGGAGGCATCTCGGCAGTGGGGGCGGGGGTGGGACCCACCTCCGGGTAGAGGCCTCTTCTCATGGTCCCCGGGGGAGGAGCTGGAGTCCTCTCCCACGCTGGCTGCTCAGGGGAGGGGCTGTCAAAGCGACCTTCACGAGTCAGCCAGTTAGAGGTGATACATCCAGGAGGAACGAACTCTCTGGAGAGAGAAGAGGGAAGACAGACGAGAGCTGGCGTGCAGGGCGGCTTCTGAGACCCGGCGAATCCCGGGCGGTGAGGCTCTGAAAGGCCCCTTCCCACCTCTCCCTTCCACCCAGGAAGACTGCAGGGTCTTTTTCAGAAACTCAGAGCGCGGGAAACCCCTGTGTCGCTGGGTAACTCCTTAGGCACTAACATACCGCCAAGGAACTCCTTGGGGCCACAGGAAAGAAAGCAAGCCTGCCTTCTCTGGTGCCATCCAAGTGAGAGAAGAACTCGCTTCTCTCGGGTGCAAAGGACCACGAGGCCAGGAGAGGCGCCGCGCTAGGAGAAGGAGCCAGGAGCAGTGCACAGTGGGCTTCTCTGTGGGGCCTCCGTTTTGCACTTTCCCGGCTCTCTTTGGCTCGGGCCCTCGGCCTTCACCCCTTGTCCCCCCTCTAAGGGGTACATGGAGCCTGCATTTCGCAGCCCACACCCGCCTCCGCGCTGGGCGGCTGCAGCGCGCCCTCTAGCGGCCGCCCGGGGCAGGCGCGCCAACGCAGGAGGCGCGCAGAAATTTCAGCTCCGAAAACCAATAATCAGCCTCAACGAGGTAAATGAGGAGGGCGTTCAAAAACGCAAAGTCCAACTTGAACTTGCTTTTAAAATGGCCCCACAAATGGCCAAATTATGGTACCTGCACATGGCGGAGTGTTTGCAAACAGCCACTGGAAACAGGAATTGGAAGAATATAAGGATTTGGGAAAGAGTGCGTGACAACATTTTAACTTTAAAAGAGGAGGACAAGTAAAACCCCAGTTTAGTTTAAAAATCTATCTATATATGTATGTATCTTTTTAATGGAAGGAAACATACCAAAATGATGAATTCTGCCTGAAAAGTGGGATCATAAGTAGTTTTAATTGTTCCATGTTATATTTTCCAAAGTTTTCTGTGGTTACCACCTATTACTTGGTACTCAGAAAAAAATATATGTTTAAAGTGTAGCTACCCAGGAAAGCCTCTCAAATCCCCACGCTACCTGCAATGCAGTGCAGAACCAGGGTCCAGCGCTAAAAGAAAGAAATACTGTCTGAAGTTACAGGGTGGTTTGAGGACAGAACCTGGGGGACAGATGGAAACCCCAGGCTCTCAGCATCCCGTGCAAGGCCAGACTGGGCAGCCCCAGAAGTCATCGGGTTTCTTTACTGTGATCTGCCTCCCAGATACTGACTGTCACTGTGAACAGTAAACGTGGCCTGTGTCACTGTCACAGAGCCAGAGAGCCAGCCTGTCCGATATACCTGGTCAGGGCCCATCACCCATTGCGAGGGCCTCAGTGGGCCCCGGCGGCCCCTCCACCTCGGTGTGTCAAATCCAGCCACACCTTGGTGCCTGCCTGTTTCTCCTCCCTCCCAAATGCTGCCCCTTTGCAAAGGCTGCTCTGCCTAACGTTTCCTCGCTGCTTGGCTGGCATTGTGCGGGCCTGAACGTGGTGGGTGCAGTGTGTTTCTATTTTCTAAGGGTGTCGGATCAGCATTGCCTCCACGGGCGGCTCCGTGGTCCTCCCCCTGACCGCAACGGGTCAGCCTCCCTCAGACGGCCATCTCTGAGGGCACAGGCTGTGTCAGCCTCCCTGGCCTTGTCCCCGGGGCCGTGTCAGGGATGACGTCTGTCCTCTCTCCCCCAGGTCCCTTCAAGCCCTGCCAGCACCTCTTCGAGAGCTGGGCCGTCCGCCTGGCCGTGTGGGCCATAGTGCTGCTGTCCGTGCTGTGTAACGGGCTGGTGCTGCTCAGCGTGTTTGCCGCCGGGCCCGGCCCCCTGCCCCCGGTCAAGTTTGTGGTGGGCGCCATCGCAGGAGCGAACACCTTGACCGGCATCTCCTGTGGCCTCCTGGCATCTGTCGATGCCTTGACCTTCGGCCAGTTCGCTGAGTACGGGGCCCGCTGGGAGACAGGGCTGGGCTGCCGGGCCACGGGCTTCCTGGCCGTGCTGGGGTCCGAGGCCTCGGTGCTGCTGCTGGCTCTGGCTGCTGTGCAGTGCAGCATCTCGGTGTCCTGCGTCCAGGCCTATGGGAAAGCCCCGTCCCTGGGCAGCGTGCGAGCCGGGGCCCTGGGCTGCCTGGCGCTGGCCGGGCTGGCCGCAGCCCTGCCCCTGGCCTCGGTGGGGGAATACGGGGCCTCCCCACTCTGCCTGCCCTACACCCCGCCCGAAGGCCAGCCGGCAGCCCTGGGCTTTGCAGTGGCTCTGGTGATGATGAACTCGTCCTGCTTCCTGGTCGTGGCCGGCGCCTACATCAGGCTGTTCTGCGGCCTGCCGCGGGGCGAGCTGGGGGCCGGGTGGGACCGTGCCATGGCGAGGCACGTGGCCGGGCTCGTCCTCACGGACGGGCTCCTCTACTGCCCCGTGGCCTTCCTCAGCTTCGCGTCCGTGCTCGGCCTCTTCCCAGTCACCCCCGAGGCCGTCAAGTCCGTGCTGCTGGTGGTACTGCCCCTGCCGGCCTGCCTCAACCCCCTGCTGTACCTGATCTTCAGCCCGCACTCCCGGGAGGACCTGCGGCGGCTGTGCACGGGGACCCCGGGGCCCCTGGCCCACGCAGCTGCCCGCGAGCTGGAGAAGAGCTCCTGCGACTCCACGCAGGCCCTGGTGGCCTTCTCCGATGTGGATCTCATTCTGGAAACTTCCGAAGCTGGGCGGCTCCCTGGGCTGGACACCTATAGCTTCCCCTCAGTGACCCTCATCTGCCAGCAGCCAGGGGCCCCCAGGCTGGAGGGCGGCCACTCTGTAGAGCCAGAGGGAACCCTCTTTGGGAACCCACAACCCTCCATGGATGGAGAACTGCTGCCGAGGGCGGAGGCAGCCATGACGGCCGGTGGGGGCCTGTCGACCAGTAGGGGCGTCCAGCCCCGGGGCTCAGCCCTCGCCTCACGCTTATAAACGTCCCTCCCATTTCTTCGCTTCCCTCTCCTTCCCTCCATGAATGATGGCTGCTTGTCAAACAGATTTGACCCCAATTCAGCAGCGTGGCCGTAGCAGGATGTCCCAGGCCCGGTCTACACGGGTCTCTGCACTTGGCAGCTGTCGCCAGGGTGCTTCCGGCCTGGTTCCCTCCAGGCCTCTTCCCAGTCACGTCTGAAGCTGTGGACCAGAGATCTGGAAACCTGCCTGCTTAAGGGAAGAGAGGGAAACCCAACACAGTGCCAGGCTCGTGCGGGATCAGGGAATGACGGCAGGAGGCACCTACAAGGGGACCGCCACAGGCCTGTGGGCATCTGCCCGCAACTCCTGGGTGGCACAAAACGTGCTGGTGTCCCATTCGTCCTGAGATGTGCCATGCCAAAAGACTGTGTATTACGAGCTTGGGAAGATATGACACACCACGTCCCTTCTTACAGGGCCCAGTGCATTGTCGTGCAGGGAAGGCTCTGAGCGTTCCTGCAGCAGTAAAATTGTTGGCCTGTTTTAAACCCAGTTCCCCAAATTATTTAACGGCAGGTTTTGTTTGCCTGTTTGGTTTTCGTGGAGTATCTGAGAACGTGTCACAGAGTTCCCTGCTGTCCCCCACCGGCCTCATCTCCGTCCCACCTGGCACTGCCCAGTGACCCCCGCGGGATCACACCAGTCCCCGAAGGCCCTGATCCCAGCTCGACCTGGGCAAAGTGGGTGAGTCATCTACCAGAAGGGACTACACGCTGCTGTCCACTCCTGCTGTCCTTCCCCAGGAAGGAGGGGACGAGCCTGTCGTGGTGGGACCAGCCTCAGCCGCCAGACACTTCTGCCCTCGGTAAGAGGGGGGCTCCCGGCCCCGGGCAGGTGTGCACAGGCGAGCCTGTGGTTGTCTGGCTTCCCTGTTTCCCCATCACATGCTGCGTCTCGCCGGAGCCTGAATGTGGTGCTGTCGTTAGGTGGGATGCTGGAGTCAGACAGGTCCAGTTTGGGGCCAGACTGCCACTAAGAGCGGCTCGTCCGTGGGCTTGACGTAGCTTCATCATCACACAGCGGGGTGATGGCAGGGCCTAGACCCTGCAGGCTCCGGAAACCCCTGGAAGAGAGTTGTCATGTAAAGAGCCTAGCTTGGTGCCTGGCACGTGAGCACGTGGGAAACGTTAGCCGCTCTTGTTATCACTTACCTAGCTCCACGCGTGCGGCCGTCTGGGGCCACCTCAGCTTGAGGAGGGAACGGAGGGTCCTGGGGGCTGCTCCTGAGAGGAAGGCGGGCGCCCGGCGGGGTGCCTGGCGGCAAGGCTGTGTTCATGGGGACACCGCTGATGCTATGAAGGGACCGCGGGCCGTGAGGGAGGAGCCTCCCTGGTCCCCTTCTGAGGTCAGTGGGGGAAAGGACGTTCCCCAGAAGGGACCGCTGCCCAACCTGAAGCTGTCCAGACTGTCTGGACAGAACCAGAGGAAGCCACCTCTGCTGGGAGGGTTGGGGAAAGGCCTCCTCAGGCCACCGACTTGCATTTCCTGGTTGAAGGACGAGGCCATGGAAGGGAGGGGCCACAGTCTAGCAGGGTGGGTCACCTGTCACCCAACAGAAACTGAGATGGAGAAGGGATGGGCGCCCTCAGGGGCCTACGGCAGGAGCCGGGGGCCACGTGCCAAGGAGCATGGAGAACTGGGCTGGGTTGTTTCTGGGCAGACTGCGTCTGTGCCCGTTCCCCCAGCCTGTCTCCAGCCTGCCCCGGCCTCACCGGCAGCCCTGTGCAGGACTCCAAGTGGCCCTGCCGGCACCAGCCTGGGGGACAGGTTCTGAAACCACAGCCCCACCCCGCTCCCAGCGCTTGCGTCCCTCAGGCCGCCCCAACCTAAACAAGACAACCTGGGAAGGGGGCCGCACGCTGATGGAAAAATACACACTTGGCTGGAAAAGGAGCTTTATTTGTATGTGTTGAATTCCCACAGCAGCCGAGGGATAAATAGCTGGGCCAGCCTAGCTCCGAGACTGCCCACGAGGTGGGTGGCAAAATCTGTTCTGATTTAGATCGCTTTGGGGGAGCGCTGGGGAGGGGAGCTTGGAATCTGCAGAGTTTCTGTGACCAGTCACGGATGTCATCTCTCTCTAATTAGGGGTTTGGAGCTGAGGCAGGGCTCAGCTGGCCTGTCCTGGAGCAGAGCCCAGTGGTGAGCAGGCACAGGGCAGGGCAGGCTCCACCCGTCCCCTGCTACCACTCAGTGACACCAGCGCTGGCAGCACTGTGCCAGGTTTCACGTGCGTCATCTCACGCCGTGCTCACACAGCCCCGGCAGTTAGGTCTGTCATTCCCGCGTTTTACAGGAGAATCTTGGAGTGTGGAAGGGTGGCATGGCACACCGGGGCACAGTCGGTGACCCTGAGTCCTGCTTTAAGCCCCGCCCACCATTCCTCAGGCCGGGGCTGGGGACTGGGCTCTTCTTTTTTTTTTTTTCCACTCGTGTTCTCTAGCCCAAGTCCTCATACTTGTTGAGTCAGAGGTGGACGGATGGCTTCGAGTGACTTGCACTTAGAGAAGCCCCTGCAGCCACTGCCCCCGGGACCTGCAGTCAGACAGTGCACCCACGGGCGCGTTTTCAGATGGGCGCCGTGCTGAGTGACATCGGTCCTGGCAGTGGGCTGTGGGCCAGGGTGCCCGCGACGCCGCTCTCCCTTGGAAGGGACAGGACCCTCCGGGGTGGCTGCATGTGGGCTGAGACTGTCGGTCAGTGTAGGAGGCAGGGGGACGGCATACGTGCAAGTGCTGAGGCAGCCACAGCTGCGTGCGGTCCGCAGCCCGAGTCCGCCTGTGTGTCTGCCGCATGGTGTTGGGTGGCGGAGCAGGAGTGGGACAGATAAGCAGGCAGTGGCTGGGCCAAGTCCCGAGGGCCAGGGCAGGAGACCGGACTTGTTTTTCTAATTGTAAAAGGAAGCTGCTTGGAGGATTTTAAGGAGCAAAGTCAAATCTGGCTTTTACATCATGAAAAGATGATTCTTGCTGCTGTGAGAAGTGTGGACGGTGGAGGGTCAAGGCTGGGGGCAAGGAGACAAGGTAATGGCTGTGACTAGTGCAAGTGACAGATGATGGCGACTGGAACTAGTGTTAGAGGTGGAGGTGGGGCCCCTGGGCCGGACTGGGGATGGACCGGTTGTGCAGGGTTTTGTCCTGCAGGAGGCGCTGCATTCATCCCACTGTCCCCGAGCCTGTCTCCCTTCACATTTGGGCTTCACTGCAGGCAGCACATGGCATTTCGTGGCCAGCAGCTGGGTTCAGGGTGGTCCAGTCACAAGGACTTTGTTCAAGGCCCCCTGGAGGGAGTCAGGAGGCACCTAGCTGGCTGGTGCTGCTGCTCACTGCGGGAGGGGGACAAGGGTTGGGGCGGGCAGCCGAGGCGAAAGGTGTCACTCTGGACGGCGGAGTCTGCAGCCACCAGCGCAGATGCTCGCCCTGCCCTTGCGATCATCCCCTTCTGACTTGGGAGTCGTTCACAACTTAGCGCCCTAGCTGGCCACTAATGGGGTCTGGGAACCCCCAATTGGGCTTCACTGTGCGTGGGCATAGGGGACAAGACGGGCTTTAAAGAGACCAGTGACTGGCTTGAGAACTGGGCTCAGGAATGCTGTAGAAGATGGGAGTGTCTGCCACCATGTCACTAATGGGCTGTACGAATTCACGTTCTTGTCTCCTGGGCCTGAGCCTGACACACGTTCTGTGGCTGCTGAGGGCCAAGGGGACTCCCATGTGGACAAGTGGACTGCCTGTCAGACGTGTGCTCCGTGCACGGTGCCCCCTGCCCAAGGGGTCACAGCACTGCGACACTGCAGGACTTCGGTCCTCACGCCTGCCTGCCTGCAAGTCTCGCTCAGCACGCCACCCTCTTTCCACTTCAACTGGTTCCTGTCACCTAATAGGGTCCTAAAGGCAAGTCCAAGTGTCCGATAAAATCGCGAGGACAGGATTCAAGTTTGGCACCTAGTTGTTCAGAGTGGGACTTGCCATGAAATGAAGTTGGAGACAGAAAGGGGATGTAAAAATCGCTCCTTACCTTTGTACAATTGTGGGTTAATCCCATGTCTGATTTTTCTCCCCACTGTGTTCTGAAACCCTAGCACAATGCTTGGTACATAGTAGGTGCTCAGTAAATATTTGTTGAACAAAAGAAAGTTATACCACAGTAATCCTGACAAGCTGTGTAACTCAAAAAGTGGAAGCTGCAAAACAGCTGACCAAAGGATATGTCCCTTACGCCCACGCTGCGTACGACTGCTGAAACCTAGGAAGGCCTAGGAAGACTAACTGAATCGTTCCTAACAGCTCTTGCACGTCTGTGTCAAACACTCAGAGTCCCTGGGGATGTCGGTAAGTTGGCAAAATAATGGACAACAATTCCAACTGTTTCCCATTCTCATTGTGTAGCTCTCTGGCCCGTGTGCTCCCAGACACACATGCAGGATAAACACATACTCAACATTAAGTGATTATTTATTTTTCAGGTTTCAAAATACGTATGTCAAGCTAAATAAAACAAACTACGTTTCAGAATCAATGGAGAGCAGAATGTATAAAAATATACAAGGTCTGTTTTATAGGGAACAACAGTGATAGCGTCGTCGCTCGAGAAAGGCAGGCCGACGAGCCCATCTTGGCAAACAGCGCATCAGCTGAGACGCCCGGCCGGCACCACAAGCCCCTGAGCATCAGGACGGCGTCTCTTCTCAGTGCCTCCCGGCTGCCCGGCCTTCCTTTTCTGGGTCACACTGTGCACTTCTGAGTCACCGGCCTCTGGCAGGTCCCCAGGCATCTCCCGCTCGTTATCCTGAGGGGTAAACATGGCACAGCGATGCCAGGGCAGAGGTCCTTCTGTGCCGCTTCCTGTACCCGCTGTTCCCTCCGGCAGCTGCTCCCCAGCCTTCCGCATGTTTTCATTTTGCACTGCTTTGCACAGTGACACTAACTTAGCCTGAAGGATGTTCTCATGCAGCAAGAACCAGGGTGTGCTCACCTCCGAGTCCCCGCCGTTCGTATTTTGTTAAATGAGGAAACTGCGAACTTACACTGGGGAAGTTTTTCCTCCTCCGTCCCCCACAATGGTCCCGTAAGAAAAGCCAACCTCCCCTCCCTCCTGTACCCCTCGCCCCTGCCCAACTCCTGCAAATATCGCCCCTTCTCAGTGTTAACAAGAAATCAGAAAAAGGATCTGCACCACCTCGCATCTATCCATGCCACCCCAAGCATAGAAAAAATGAGCCGGCTGCCGCCTGCCCTCTAGTGTTGCCTACAGGTGACAACTGTTGGGAAAATCCGTTGGTTGAGCTACGAGGCTATTTTGCTGAATAATCATTTAGAAGATTCCAACAGGAGAAAAAGATCAACTAGCCATCCTAGAGTAAGTACACGTTTGGCAAATCTACTAAACACTAATACACATCTAGATACAGACCCCTTTCATGGGCTAACAGCAGCGGCAAGATCAGAGCTGTACAAACATCATACCTTCTGTCTCGCGTGCTTCTCTGTCCACTGCCTGGCATTCCTGAGGAAGACTGGCTTATTATATTTAAATTCTGAGGACTGAGACAAAATAAAAAAAGAGTCAGCCAAGAGAAAAGGGAACTGCAGTGCAAAGTGCCGGCTTCCCCGCGTCCTCCCAAACAGAGAGCAGAGGCATCGAGGAAGCAGGCAGGGGCCCGACAGGAGTTACGAGGACACCTACTATGTCAGCCATGAGCGGGTCATCAGGGTTGGGCTCTGACATGAGCAGCTGAATGGAGGTCAGGACAGTTGCAATGTTGAGGGATGGTCTCCAGGCACCCTACACACAGACGGACAGGCAGCTGCTTGTCCAGGACTGAGAAAGTGAGGACCACTGAGTGCTGTATCCAGCCCTTTACCCACGACTCACTTTTGGTGGCAATTTGAGAATATCCAGACAAATCCTTCCAGCAGAGTCGATGTTTGGATGATAGATAGGAGTCAGAAATCGGATCTGAGGAGGTTCAAATGGGTACCTTTGAAAGCACAGGGCAATAGGGAAGCTTTATTAAAATACTGCTTCTTAATACATTATAAACAGCTTCTTGGAAGACAGCCCTTGAGTCACAAACCTTTTCTGCCCCAAAATTTATCATGGAAACTTACAAACAATCGAAAAGTTGAAATGACAGCAGTAAACACACTCATATGCCTGTATAATGTGATCAAGCCAGTTCACTCTCTAAGTATTAAATCATGACAGGTTTAGCATGAAAATCCAGGATCCTCAACTGCTACATTTAACACTCTTCCAATAACTGCGTTTTACCCTGTACGTTTAGAACCGATTCACACTTACCTCTCAGGAACGATAACCTCCAGCTTGAACACACCTTTTTCATAAGGTGTGTTGGCCCCACCTAATATTTCTTAAAAGGAAAAGAAAGAAAAAGTTAAGAGGTGATTGGATTATCTGAATTACACCACATGGACCCAATCTTCCAGAGACGCTGGGTCTAGGGCAGTAATTCTCGCTCAGGGCTTTAACCAGTCCTCATACAATGCGCCCCAAAAGTGGAGGGTGTCAAGCCAAGGACACACAGGAGATCAAAACGGAAGTTGGGACATGCAGGCCCCGGATCGCACACAGCCTGCACATCTGCTTTGTCTGGACTGCGGATTCTAAGCACTTCGTTTCCTGTCCAGCCTCACGGATATGAGATAAACGCTGCTTCAGAGCTGAAGCCCAAATCTTGGCTACAGATCAGCAGAAGGCATAACGTAAGGCCAAAGAAGAAACGCCACGCCAACCTTTTAGAAATGCAAATCAATTCGGGTGGGAAGCTGAAGTGTGGGCACTCTGCCCTCACAACTGTTCCCCACTGCACAAGAATACTGCCCGTCACTAGGGCCACGACCCACCGCCGGCGTGCTGATACTTACGCGCCCGCAGATCGCCCATCTGGTCGCTGTCTTGCCAGCACGTGATGCCTGGCGGTGGCTCCGTGGCTAACTGGTCCAGCTCTCTCTTCAGACGTGACGCTCTCTGCATGATCCCCAAGTAATGGATACCCCACACAGTTCACCAGGCCACGCTAAAAGCTGGCCGCGACTCTAGGGAGAAAAGGGACAACCGTGAAATAGACAGCAACGGTGACTGGGGTTTTTAGCACATGGCTTCAATTAACTGAAGGACAAAGAGTTTCCTCATATCAACCCCTGTTCTGAGAAGGGAGTCTTGAGTTTTTTCCATTCCTTCTGGTTATCTATTCAAGCAAACAAATTTTAAAAATAAAGTATAAAATATGCAAAAAGTTCTACAAACAACAAAAAGACTAGATATTTTAGATCGGTCTGTTTCCACTGGTAGACTACAAACTCCTGAGGCAGAACCTGCGCCTAGTTCTGCTCACACAGCATCGTCAACATGGCCGGACAGGAAGGGACGGATGACTGTCAGCTATGGAGAAAACCTACACGTGTTTGGTGAGGAGCGCGAGGACAGTGACAAGGACAGAGTCATGACTCTGAGATATTTATAAGCTAATGTTTAAGTGTCTGAGGTATATGTAAATATAACCGAGTTTTAACCAAAACCTTAATAATGCAAATGATGGGTCTACGTGGGTGGTGAGGCTGGGTCGGTAACGCTACAGCGTGGATCCACAAGTCGTCACTTAGGCTCCCCTTCCAGTCCTCCTCCTGCCTCCTATTCTGGCTGGAACTTCCCGTGCAACGCGGAGTGAAAGAGCTGTGGCACACGAGAAGGTGCCGCCATCGTTCGTCACTAGGGGAAACGCAAGTCAAAACCACAGTGAGACAACTCCCCACGGCGAGGATAACTATGATCAGAAGGATAACACCTAAGCGTTGGGAGGATGGGGAGAAGCTGGAACTCTCGCACGTTGTCGGGGAACGCACACTGATGCAGCCGCGTTGGGAAACAGCCTGCCAGCTCCTCAGTGCTTCTTTAGCACAGGCTACCTTGTGACCCTGCAGTTCTAGTCCTGAGTTTATACTCCAGAGAACTGAAAACACATCCACGCAAAAATCTGTACCCGAATGTTCACAGCAGCATTATTCACAAGAGCCAAAAAACAGAAACCCAAATGCCCGTCAGCTAAAGAATGAAAACACAAGATGCGGATTTAAAAACTATATCAATGGCTTCAAATCTTGCATTTATAGCATCAGTAAGGATCTGAGTCACTTACATTTCCAAGTTATACTTTACAGTATTTTATGAGGGGAAATTCTACAGTGTGTTTGAGGATTCCGATATGGGCTCTATCTCAAGAGCCCTAGTAAATGTCAAAGGTCCGTAACACTGTATATATAATTAATACCTTTTCTTAGACAGAAAGCTCTTAATCGGCAAATTTCCTGTTTTCTTTCTGTTTTGCTCAGGTGACTGTCGAGCTTAATAAACGATTTCAAATACACGGTGGGAGATCAAGTGGGGACATTATGGAAAAAGGTCCCCTTTTCAGGCTGGGCCTTCCGTGGGCGCAGCCTCGGCCTGGTTCTGTTTTGCAGCCTAAAAACTCAGTTGGGCAGTAACCCGAGATCCCACGGGGCTTAGCTGTGCTAGTGCGTGCTGAGATCACTGAGAAAGACTTAAACATTAATTAAAAGGTCAGTTTCTTAATTTGCGAAACGACAGCCAGAACTTTAATTCCACACACGCTCTCCCTAAACAAGTCTGGAAAACTAACGCGAGTCAGGTTCGGCGGTGGGCACAGGCTGTGGTGGGTGGGAAGGGGGCACCTGTCGTACCCACAGGTGTCTGTGTAACGGAGGCTACGGAGGCTGGTTGGGGCGGGGCTCGCTCAGGGACCGCGCTGCCGGGGCGACGCGAGTGGTCCTGTGCGTGTCCTTTCCCGCATCTCCAGGCAACGCGCCGGTTCCGAAAGATGAATGCAGTTAGCAATTCGATAGGCGAGCTAATCTGTTACACAGGACGCGCAGGAGCCTCTCAGTAAGCAGACACCGAGACTCCAGGGCCTCAACAGGAGGACCCGCAGGTAACACAAAAGGAAGCGGCGCGCAGGCGCGTAGCCGGGTGGGGGCCGGGTGGGAGCCTGGCCGCGTTAGGTGACTTCCCATCGGCGGTGCCTCGCTGGGCAGCCCCGTGGAGCGGGGGCCCCGAGCCGACGCCGCCAGCGCGTCCGTCCGCCCGTGCGACTCCCCACAGGCCGGCCGCCCCGACCCCGAGACGCGCGGACACCGCCCGACCCGGTGGGGACTCACCGCAGACACACGGGGCCTCCGCGGGGACCTGAGCTCCGGCCCTGCGCCCCGGACCCGACCGCCTTCTCTGCGCCGGCCCCAGCGACCCGGTGCCACCGCGCAGGCGCCAGCCGGTGTGGGCGTCGCCCCGCCTCCGCCCGCGCGCGTCGCCATTGGCCCGCAGCGAGGCAGGGGACGAGCGCAGCCGCCCATTGGCCCGCGCGCGGGGCCGCGTCTCTTCAAATGGGAGCGCGCGACGCGGCGCGTTCGGCTCGGACGCCGGCCGCTCGGCTCGGTGAGCGCTGCGTGCGGGCGGCGCTGTTGCGGGGCCGGCCCTGTGGGTGGGAGCGGGGGAGGCGTGGGAACCACCTCACCTGACGGACGGCGCCGGGATCGTGGCACTTCCCGTCTTTTAAATATTTCCACTTGGAGGAGGATGTGCTTCCGAGGACGCGTCTAAGGCCGATGGGGACGTGAAGGGGTGCGGAGGTAGCTCCGCGAGGCGTCCGGGCCTTTAGAACTCAGAGCGGAACCGGCGCCCTTGAGCGGCGGTTCTTCCCTCGCCGCGAAGGGCTCCTGCGCGGGGCGGATCTCCCGGCCCTGACCGGGGAAGTTCCTGTGGACATCAGCCGGCGCTGCGAAGGCTCACCCCTGATGGCTCCCAGAGGGCTGGCCGGAATCGACTGGCCTCTGGGAACACGCCCCCCCAGCCCCGCCCAACCCTCATCTCCCCGCTCGCAGCTCACTGCCGGCTTTGGAGCAGTGATCGCTTAGGAGAGACGGTCGGTCTCCCCAGACTTGCCAACCAATTGTGACCCCTGCGGGGATTTCTGCATTTAGTCCACTTTGCCCCCCCCCACCCCCCGTGACCACCGCATGGTCTGTGGTCTCTGCTCGAGAGACCCACACATTCCCTAGGGCTCTGTCCAGTGGCCGCCCTGGGGAGCCTCACACTGGTCGTCGGAATGAACCGACGACAGCAGCTTGTGCATGACAAGCATGCGGAGTCCGGTTGCCCATCTGCCTCCCGGGTGGCTGTTGGCGTTCTGCATTTATTGTTAGCGTTTGCTCGTTGCAGTGCAGTGTTTGGGTCATGACTCTGGACCTGGCTGCTTATTTTATTACTGACATTTTCTGGTTTAACCCTTCGATGTCTTCTTTTCTTCCCACCCCAGCTGTAATTGTATCTCAGTTACAGGCCTGTCTTCAGAACTGAAACTGATTTCCTCCTTGGGTGGCTCTCTTTGAAACGCGTCTTAGAAAGGTCTCTTGGAAAAAGCAGAAACTCCACTGAGTCTGGTGGAAAGGAGAGATGGTATGACAAAACGAGCAAATACCTGTCGTTTTGGCAACCAAACGGAAAGGATTGGATAAAAGAAAACAGAAAAAAAAAAACCTCCTTGGGCTGAATGTACAGTTTCCATTTGTCCACCAGAGGGAGGTATGTTAGCTGGTGGGAATAAGGGCCAGGCTCAGGGACTTGCATAAGCTGGGCACAGGTCTCATTGCTTTTAAAAACAGTATTCTAATGCTGTAATTTACTTTTTAAAGTGCGTATGTGGGAAATTATTTAATAAAAGTTTCTTCACTTTATACGAGAATATATGCACATCATAGCCAGCTCACTTTATACGTTTAAATGTACAAAAGTTATATTGTGTGACTGCAAATTAATGCACATAGTAAGGAAAACAAGGTTATATAAAGTATATGTTATTACACCTTTTATACACATTGTTATTCACAGTTTGCAAAGGTGCTATAAGACTTCATTAGTATTTATAAAGTATTTAAGAATACCTACTGTGTGTGTACGAATGCTCCTTCTCTCCGCGCACATTGACACGGTGATTACATGTTAAGGCATTATATGTTATAATGTTAATAAACTCTAGATGGAGAGCCAGGTACTTGATGCCTCGTTTTCCCCCAATAGAAAATAGGGACAATGACTCTCTTTTCCGCTTCACACAAGGACTGATGTGATCATTAAGGGGCCAAGATTAGTTGAGAGTCACAGCAAGCACAAACTACGACTCCCAAAATGCCCAAAGAGCTGCCGCGGGTCCGGGAGCCTGTTCCAGCTCTAGGGCAAAGGTGACCCCGCCGCCGGGTCCCGCGGCCAAGGAGGGAGCTGCGGCGCTCGCCCCTTTCCTGATGCATCCAGGGATTTGTGGTTCCCAGCAGGCCGCGGGGTGCCCCTGAGGCGGGTCTCCGACTACAAGTCCCGTGAGGCCCCGGGGCGCGCCGCGCCTGCGCGCTGAGGCCGAGGGGCCGCGCGGGCGGCGCTGGCGGCGGAGGAGTAAAGATGGCGGCGCGGGCGTCTCCGCCTTCTGCCCCCGGCTGACGCGCTCCGGGGGAGGCGGCGGCGGCGGCGCGAGCAGCAGCGACCTAGCAGCCGGAGCGCGGCCGCGGCGGCCGAGCCCGAGCGATGGCCGAGCTGGAGCACCTGGGCGGGAAGCGGGCCGAGTCGGCGCGCGCGCGGCGGGCGGAGCAGCTGCGGCGCTGGCGGCGCTCGCAGACCGAGCAGGAGCCCGCCGAGCGGCAGCCGCGCACCCGCCGCGGGGGCCCCCGGGTCCGCTTCGAGGACGGCGCGGTCTTCCTGGCCGCCTGCTCGAGCGGGGACACGGACGAGGTGAGGCGGCTCCTGGCCCGGGGAGCCGACGTCGACACGGCCAACGTGGACGGCCTGACAGCCCTGCACCAGGTGGGTGCGCGCGACGCGCGGGGCGCCCCGCCGCGCCCTGGGTTGTCATGGTTACTGGGGACCGGGCCCCGGAGCCGTCCGCGTGCCTTCGCGGCTGCGCGCGGGGGCCGCCGTCGGCCCGGCGCCCTTTCGCGGACCCCGTTTCCCGCGCGCGCGGCCCCGCTGCCGAAGCCTGTCGCGGAAGGAGCGAACCCCAAAGCCGGGAGGGGGCGCCGGGCTGCGGACACCGCCGCTCGCGTCGGGCCGGGTCGCAGAGAGCGGAGGCCTCGCGCCCGGGACGCCCCGACCCCGGCCCGGGGGTCCCCCGCTCAGCGCGCCCCCCCCTGCGGCCTCGCGTGGGAGCCGCCCCGCGGGGCCTCCTCCGCTCGTCTGATCTTTTTTCCCGGGCCCTGAGCAGCACGGCCCGGCCCGGCCCACGCGTGGCGACGCCTTCGCGTGTCTCCCTGTGCGACGGTGTCTGTGTGTCCGACTGCCCGCGGCCCCCCCCGCGGGGCTCCGTAGGTATGTGGTGACTGAGCGCTGGACCCCCACTCTTCATCCCGCTTTCCTTCCTCCGCTGCCCCCGCAAAGCGCGTGTGTGGGTGCGAGAACCCCCTTCTACCGAACAGTTCGGTTCCGCGTCGCGGCGCTGGGCTCGGCGCCCCGGCCAGCAGCTGTGACTTCTCCTCCCCGCGTGTCCCCGCCTCTCGGCCCCGTCCCGTGCGCTGCTTCTCGCCTCGTAGCGGTGCCCTGAAGCCGCCGCCGACGCTTGTCTGGCTTTTTGCTGCTTGAACTTATTTCTCAGGCCCCTCCCCGTGGGAATCTCTGCAGGGACCCCGGGAAATAGATGCGTCGGGTAGTGTCGCTCTTCCCGGGGGAGGAATCTGAGACTCAGAACCGCTACCTGGGCGAGCTCTGAAAGGAGGAAATCAGGCGTGGACTTTTCAGATGTAAATTCTAGAGCTTTACATCCCACCCGATGAAGAGCTGGCTATAAATAAGGTGGACGCTGGGAGGCCCACGTTCCTTGTTTTAAATCTCTGAACTCTGAGAAGGTGGATGTTATTTTTCCAGTGTATCCGGGACGTTAAGGAGGCTGAGAGCTGGGTTCTGGAAGGGACCGTTTCATGCGCTCAGGAAGGACTGAGAAGTCCAGGCCAGCTCTGTCGACCATGTGTTCCTTCAGTGAATCCCCGTTCCACCCAAGCAGTTTTCTTAGTGAAACTTAGGAGCCCTTTTCGTTTACGGTGACGCTGCCAGCTGAGTCCCATCCTGACCGTACACATTTCCGCTTCGCTCTGAGAAAAGCTCTGACTTGGAGGACACTCTCCTTCCGGTACCAGGTCACCACTTTTCTGACCCTTCTCCTGAGAGTGACCCCCTTGGTGTCTTTCCTTCTCCCTCCGCTCCCACCCCAGGTTGTGAGATGCAGTAGTTAATATACTCTTCACATTCAGTAATCTCTTGAAACAGGAGTGGAAGGAGATGACAGCTATGGAATTTTTAAGAACACTTGCAGACATAATACAGTTGGCGCTCCGCATCTGTGGGTTCTGAGAGCTGACAAAGGGACTTGAGCATCTCAGATTTGGGGATTCCGGGGTGGCCTGGAACCCATCCCCTGCGGATACTGAGGAACGACTGTATAGGAAGTTCCTCCCTATTTACGGGGCTGACAATGAATTGACTTGAATAGGTGTACTCAGTATGAGACAAACTCAGCTAAAGATGAAGCTACTGGAAGACCTGAGGTCAAACAAACCTTGTCTTGAGAAACCATCTCTTTGAATCATGACACGGGTCCCTTATTGGCTCAGGAATTCGCCCAGACTCAGTTTCCGCAGTTACAGTGTTTCTCCACGGCCTGAAGAACTCTTAGGTACATAAAAGATTATGTTCAAAATGAAATTGGAGCCGCCAGTAGCTGGACAACCTACTTTATGACTGACTGTCCTGCGGAATTGAGAGTGGCACCATTACCTGAGTTACTTAATGAAAATATCCATCTGTTATACAAGCATGATATGAATCGTAAGCATAATTGCTTCCTTTCTTTGTTCTTTCGGCCACAGCCTCTAGACCATGTGGGTTATCATCTTGTCTCGTTGGGAGAAACCCCCAGATGGTATCGGGGATGATTTCCTCCTGCCCCCGACAAGGTCACAATAGGAGATTCGCACTTCAGGTTGTGGTGCTTTGATGCTGCTTTTGACTTGGAGACCTTTCTTTCTTGGCAGCCTTTGCTTTGGCCACGAGGTGCTTGAATCAAAGATAACAAGCTCCAGGGGGCCTATTAATAATACTGGAAATAGACTGGGGATAAGAAGTATCTCAAAGGTTAGACCTACTCTGATGGAAGCCTTGGACATTGATACAGACTAAACTTGGGTGAATAAATTAAGATTTAGTGTGTATGTCCTTAGTGTAGTGGGGTCTTCAGTGAAAATGGAATTAATCTGAATATGTAACCCTTGAAACCACTTGCTTGCTCACAGAGGAATCCCCCCTTCATTTATGTATATATTTTATAGGGCACGAAGCGTGGCCCAACACTTCTGGGTGGGTGAACTTCTGAACATTTCTTTGATTTTTATTTATTTATTTTGCAAAGTTGATTATTAGCGCCTGTCCTGGTGTCTTTAGCATTATGATCTCTTGTGCTTTAGGGCTAGATACAGGCTCTTAAAACTGTATCTCCCAAATTATTGGACTGCTGTGAGGGGCAAGTGCTTGTTTTCGGAAAGGAGATTTTTCTGGGATTTGTTGAAATGAATACTGGCTTATTCCTTTAGAATATATGGTATTGACACTTATACCTGTGCTAGGTGTGGTGGAGGGTACTAAGGTTGTCCACACAGGTCTTTTCTCCACGTCAGTGTGATCAGCCTTCGTTTGGAGGAAAACCTCGGAGACGAGGAGGGTTCTCTGCTTGACTGCAACACTCAGGTTGGTTTTAGAATGGCCTCAGAGTCCAAGTTTGGACTTCAGGGTCACCCCGGCTGGAATTCAACTCCTGGTAGACTCTGTCATCCTAGAGCTGCCTCAATCCTCAGGGAGATTAAAATGATCTTTCTGTGGAAGGGGGTGGAGAGAGGCGCAGATGAGGCAAGGAGGAAGCAGTTCATATTCGTGCCGAGTAAGGCCGGCCACAACTAAGACAATGTGATCAGGTCGGCACAAGACAGCACGTCTGTGTGCCCACTTGACTGGTAAACTCGAAGTTGTGTTCTTAACCCTTTCTCTATATTCCCAGTTCACCACTCCTTCCTGTTACAGTTCTGTGAAGCCCGCCTACTGTCAGGACCCAAGGCAGTGTGGGATGAAACTCCTGAGGCTTCACCGCTGCGGGTCCAGAATCGTCATCCGATTATTTTGTAGTGTCCGCTTCAGGTTGGCTCCTGTGATGCGTCAGACCATGCTGGGCGTGTACAGCCTTAGAGAGAGCAGTGTCAGTACTAACAACATGTTTTGAGGACTTGAGGGGAGATTATATGAGGTTTTTTTTCCTGTTAAGGGTGATTTAAGTTAGTCTTTCTGTTGACTTTTGGAACAAAAAAAAAATAGATCTATGATCAATATGATTGTAACTGTAAATTAGGGCCCAAAGTACACAAGAAGACTCCTACAAAGCTGGTTTCTGGCTGGTTCAAGTGGCTTCATTATTGATGAGTTTAGAATGTTTTAGGATATTAAACCCAACCTTAGAGACTGGAAGGTTATCTTCCTATCACTGAAGGGCTGATTAGCTAATTCAGGTTATTTTATTTCCCCGTTCTGGTTTGGCCGTTTCTCACTCTTTAGTGTTGTCACTGGAAGGCAGCTTTAGGGGAGCAGTGACGGGGAGGTTAGTACCTTCAAGTTTCTTCTGCCATTTATTCTTTCATATTTATTGAAAGCCTACTTAGCATGACTCTGTGCTTCTTGTTAATTGTTGCTTAGCAGTTGATACATTTTAGAACCGAAATAGAATTTTGGGAATACATTCCAGAATAGCTGGTTCCTATTTTCATTTATTATAGGAAATTGGCTACATAGTGACTTTCTATTCTAGCATTCTGGCTCCTGGAGGTTGGAGGGGGAGGATTATATTCATCAGTATTTGTGACTATTTTCATCTATGCGTATGAATGAAAATGATCATATTTTATACCTTTCTACCTAAAGATGGTGAAAGATGGAAGTTTGGGATCTTTAATAGATCATTGGTGGTTTAACATAGTAATAATAGATAACAGATTAAAGATCTTGACCCAGAATTTCATGTAGTGCAAAGAATTTCACCTCATTTGGACTGCTCATTGAAGCATGCCTTAATTTGTTGACTTTGTTGTTGTTGGGTTTATTTCCTGCTTTTGAAGTGTAATTTTAAAAAATTGTTTCATAAATCTTAGATTTTAGATTGTAACCAGTATAAGTAAATTTTAGGGGCTTGAAGTTTTATCAGGTATGCAGAGTTTATATTTGTTTCATGAGTCCATTTAACTGGAAAACTGAAGCCTTAGCTCTCAATATTGAAAATTGACCTGTTTGAGGTTTCTAATACAACATTGAACTACACTGTAGTTGTGGGATGGGTTTATCTAAGAATTTAGAAAGGATTTTGTATTTAGTATAGTTAAATACTGTAATACTATGACAATCTGTTGGAATCATATTCTAATGCAGTTTTGGAAATCTTGATTGGCTGTTACATTTTTATGATTACTTGTTGTTGGACAAGGGCGAGGAGTCCCATGTCTGCCCTATGATTTCTGCTTTTAATGAAATTCTGCTGGTGCCTCCAGAGAATTCCTGTTTCGCACCTGGTAGCCCCATCTTAAGTCAATTTTACGAGGTTCAGTTTGGCCAATGGCTGCCAGCAATGATTTATTGACTAAACTGTGGCTTTCTCGGGTCCTACTTGTAACTGATAAAATGAAAGACGCTACATTTTCAACATTGGGAAACTAGCCCAGAACTCCAACTCGGCGTCTACATGCATACATTTAATTATTGTAAATTCTGCTCACCCACCCAACAGTCAAGATTGGGAGACACTGATCGTTGGCGTTCCCAGGAGGCCTGTCAAGTCCTTCTCAGCTGGTCATGCTGTGGCCGGGCAAGACTCTGGGAGGCCAAGTAGTTTCATTATTTACCTGGGGTTTCCAGCCTGGAGCTGCTGTTGCCCCATGGAGAGGTTTATCAGATGGTGTGAATAGACCTGTGAAAAAAGGAAACTGTTTCAAGCTGTTTCTGTGACCATAATGATATCCAGGGGGAAGGGGGGGCTGTCACTTTGTGAGGGGTGAAAAGGATAACTATTGCATTATTTTGTACACCTGAAACTAATAAAAACAAAAACAAAAAATTTAGGATTGTGGCACTTGTTTCTGTCCACTTTAGAGAGTGGATACATGCCTCCTCCCGGCACAGGCCCCGGGGGTTTCGGCTGTCACCTGCGCTGTCCCCGGGCTTTGTCCCCCCTTCTCTACACAGTGCCAATGGAGGCCTTGTCTCTGCGTCGGTTCCTGATTGATTCCAAGGCTTTCTGTCTGTTCTGATAGATTATTTCTCTGAACTTGAGTGCATCCCTTCTAAGGCCTCTTACTTCTCCAGAGAAATGCTTATGAATATTCCTTTTGAGTTCTTCATATTTGAGTCATGCTCTGTTCTAAAACTTGCAGGCTCAGGTCTCATGTATCTATGATGTTGTCTTTGAAAGTCACAAATCCCAGTGTAGCCAGGCTTAACAAATAGCCTATTAGCAAAGTAGTGGGAATGTCTTTGTATTTTTACCTCACATGAATGTGTCCCTAAACAATTTGTGATATCGTTTTACATGTTTTTAGTGTTACATAAATGGCATCATAGTCTACACATCCTTTTGCTGTGTGCTTTTAAAAATGTAACGTTTGTAGGATTTATCTGTGTTGCTACACAGAGCACTGGTTCATTCATTTTCACATTGATGCATGTGATACTAATTTATTCATCATCACAATGTCATATGGTAGCCCAGTGGATGATTATCCTAAAAATAATGGTCTCCTGTTGGGGGGCACATGAGTTGTTCGCAGGATGATGTTTGTTTGCTTGTTTTGTTTTGCTAGTAAAACATGTTAATGTGTAAATCAAAACCACAAAGAGATACTACTTCACACCCACTTGGATGGTTTTAATACAAAAGATGGACAATAACAAATGCTGGAGAGGATGTGGAAAAGCGGAGCCCCAGACACTGCCGGTGGGACTGTAAAACGGTGCAGCCACTTGGGAGACGGTCTGGTGGGTCCTCAAAACGTTAAACTCAGACTTACCACGTGACCCCGCAGTCTTGCTCCGGGGCATACAGCCTAACCTACGTGCTCGTAAAAGCTTGTACCCCGTTCAGGCAGCGTCGTTGGCAAGAGCCCATTGCGTTCCTGCCTCGCCTGTGCCTTGGCTGCGTCGAGCCGCCGCTCCCCAAGGTCCCCTCAAGTTGCGATTCTGACATTTCCGTTCTTCATCTTACTTGACTCACAGCATCGTCAACACACTGACTTCCTGACACCCTCGTATCCCAGGACATCGTGACAAATGGCTTTCCTTCTTCTCGGTCGCAGCCTCCTTGCTTGCTCGCCCTTTCCCACGTGTCTGAAGTGCGGCATTCTCTCCAGCTCGGTGCTGTGCCTTCCTTCACTCTTCCCTTCCCACCTTCTGTCCGCACGCCCAGCTCCAGGTGGGCCTCCACCATTATTGTCGTTCCGCACCCACCTTTCCCTTCCCTAGCGGCTTCTGGAGAAGACCCATGGGAATACATTTAAATTTGAGTATTTTGGAAGAAAGAATGAGATTATTACTTATATTTTATTATTGAATTGAAAATAATCTGGCTCTAAATACAATAAGACCCTTCCTGTTGATTAACTTTATTACAGTAATATATTATTAAAGTAAGAAAGTTATTGATATGATGAGTTTAGAATTACTGTTATTAATTAGCTATCGTGAGAGTATCCAAATTCAGCAATGTTTAAATGCTATATATGAAGCCATTTTGAGGCACTGAAGAAAATAATATGATGATAATGATAATAATAATAGTAATAGCAATGACAAGAATGCAGCATAGTCCTAACAGAAATGTCTTCTATATGTTGAATTTTCTCTTCCTTAAATTTGGCGGATTTTCATAGTGTATGATCTCATGGCCGAAAAGAGGGAAAGAGATCTCTGGAGAGTCTGATAATTCCCACCTAGTGTGTTACACACACACACACACACACACACACACACACACACACACCCCAAAAAGCAAACAGAGAAACCCAAGGACAAACCAGTTATGATATCATTTTCACAGCAACCAGCTGGGATCTTAGAAATGTGACGTTAACTGAGAAAATGGGATGCTCCCCCTTGGTGTTGTGTCACGGTGGTGTCACCTGCTGGGCTGTGATCTGACTCTGCACTGGGCTCCCTTCAAAGCTCTCAGAGTACATGACTGATTTCGATCACGAGTTGCCTTCCAGGGAGTGGTCACTCTCTAGTTACTTTAATGTCTCTTTCCCCTCTAACCTGTTCTTCCAAAACCACTTTGATTTTTACGAGACAGTGTGCCAGGCGTACTGGTCAGCCCAGCGGTACCAGGCAGAGGGAGCCTGGTGTCTGTCAGGGAGCGTGGTGTCTGGCACAGCATCGCAGCTCACGGGGCAGAGGCCTGGGCAGAGGGGCGGGCACTCTGTGGACTGAGTGCGGCCGGTGGTGCCTCGGGACGTCTTAGTGAAGAGCCTGACCAGCTGAGAGAACACACCTCCCTCAGTGGCCTTGACGAAGCCTTTTGGTCACTGACTGTTTCCATAAGAGTTAAGCGCAGGACCAGAAAAGGGTCCCGTTCTGTGCACTCCCTGCCTTTCGCTGCATACAATTTATGTCGGTGGACATTTCAGGTTTCATTGTTTAGTCGCCTTTCCCTCACCCCAAACACAGATTAGTTTGTGTACATTGAGGTGGGAGATGGGTTACAGAAGCTAGGATCGTGATTATCTGTGTGCACTACGCTGAGGTGTCTGCTACCAGCCAGCAGCACTGGGTCAAGCTCAGGGGCCCCGACGTGCCTGTGATGCAGGTCAGCATGACTGAGTGCCCTGAGCACGGGCCTTACACGGCGTCTTCACAGGTAGGCATGGCCACGTGTTTGTCATATAAGCAGGAGATTCCTATCCTAGTTACACTCGGGGTATCAGGTTAATGACACCACTGATACGGTGCTTTCTGTGTGTGGGAAGCACTGCGCGCCCTTGGTACTATTAGGAAGTCATCGTGTCTGCAGAGTTCAGTCTGGCTGCAAGTTGGCAGTCAAAGATAACCACTGTGAATTGTAATAAGCTTTTATAGGCGCTTGGAGACACAGGCAGTAGTGGCCAACTGCTGGGATGGGAAGGACAGTCAGGCCAGGCTTCACAGAGGAGGTGACATTTGGATGAAGCCTTTGAGAGCACCTGGAAGCTCCAAGCAGGGAGGCCATTCCGGGCAGAGGACGCGGCACGTGACAGTGCGGCACGTCTGCAGAACTGTTAGAGACGAGTGTGCAGCAGCTCTTAGCAGCACACAGGAGCAGTTAGGACCGTGCACATGTTAAGTCGTGTGGTCCTCATTACAACACCATGAGAAAATGTGACTGTCACTCCCATGTGCAGTGAGGTCACCGAGTCAGAGGGAAGCCCGTCACTTGCCCAGGGTCTTACAGCCGTAAATGTCACAGCTCACGTCTGAACTCGGGCTCCCCACGGTGCTCCAAGGAGGTCCGCAAACAGCAGCCCTCAGCGCACACCCACCCACTGCCTGGTGCTTCTGCCTTTTTATTCGCTGAAAAGCAACAGAAGAAGAACACTCTGTGACATGTGAAACACACGGAATTCAGATCTCCGCGTCCATGACGGTGTAGGGAGCCCAGCTCCACGTGCTGGTTGAGTGCTGTCTGGCTGCTTTCACACCCAGCGGCAGAGTGGAGTGTTTATGAGGGGCTGCCTCACCTGCAGACCCTGAAATCCTTCCTCGGGCTCGGTACAGAGGAAGTGGGCCCACTTTTGCTCTGACTCAGCACCCTGGACTGTCGCACAGAATATTGTTTTATAAAATGACACAGAACACGTGCTAATATTTATCTTTTAAAGAATCTATTTTCACATTTGTTATCCCAGATGTCCTCAAATCAACCCAGAAATAAAAGGAAGGGTAACTGTGATACTTTCTGTCTCCCAGCCGGGAAGTGAAACTGTGGAAAGACCTGGCTGTGGCGCCAGGGCCACTCTTCCGCCTGTGCAGTATCTTCCGTGGCCCCTGTTCTGTCCTGCAGGGAGAGCTGGGCTTGGCCTCAAGGCCGCTCTGGAACAGAGACGGTTGGAGGAGCCGGGGAACGCACTCCCCTTCAGCGCTGCACGCCTGCCATGGGGTCCGAGCCCTGCTGCCCTGTGGGATCCTCCTAGGTCTGAGCACAGCCAGCGAGCTGCCATGGAGGCCTTGGGCTTCACCACACAGAAGCAGTACTTGCCAGCAGAGGACACGGGCATTGCTCGTTTAATTTCCATAAAGGACCATTGTGATGTTCAGCTACAGGAAAACCCTTGCCCTCACAGTAAATTTTGAATTTTTCCCCAGGTTTTCACTTGTCCATCATTCTACTTTTGGAACATGAGGTTTCTACCTTTTTGCTATTCCCGATCTTTTCCTGGGCTCGGGAGTGTCTCCTCTGAGCAAGTAAAGGACAGAAAGCTTCCTTGTGACCTTGGTACTCGGCCAGTCAGGGAGAGTGGGCCTGATGCACTACATTTGTCATTTGTCACTTCGTGTTGCTGTTATTGCCACTTCCCGGCCCCTGAGACGTAGCAGTCTGAAGGCTGAACTATAGGCCGCGTTTCTTCAATTATTGAGCTTGATGCTTCCAGGGAAAGACAAGTTAGTTCGATTTCTGAAGTCCTAACCACTAGCACCTTCTCTTTCAGCCCCAAGAGTGAATTTATAGTATCAGCAAAATTGATTGTACCCGGATTTGGTCAGAGGGCCCAGCGGTAATAAGATGCTGCCTTCAGAGAGGGCGGCTATGTTTCTGCTCACAGCCAGCATGCCCTCGGCCCTGACCTCTGGGGCAGAGCGACGCCAAAGACCTTGCTGTCCCGGGCAGGCCCAGGCTGCAGCTCACACGCTGCCCGCTGTCAGGATCCGTAGATGTGCGTGTACGGCGGGTGCTTTTCACTGCACAGAGCTGTGACTTCAGAGGAAAGGCAGTGCTGTCAGCAAGAATCGACCCCTAGCCAGTGACATGCACGGTGATGTGTCGGGGGAGTTACCATGAGTGTCGGAAACGGGATGAACGGGGAAGGGACAGACGGGTGGCGAAGCGAGCATGGCACTGTGTTCATGGTGGGCTGCGGGGCACGTGGGCACGTGGGGACTCGCCGAGTCCCTCCCGCTCTGTGTGGGGGGGCATTTTCGATATATGATACTTGGGGGAAACGCCTAAAGGGGGTGGATGGAAACACGAGTTGATGAAGCAGCTGCGCGTGGCAGCGGAGAGTGGCCGGCGCGGGGTGTGGGGATGCTATGCTGTCCTCGCCCTGCTCTAACCGGCTGTCCCTTTGCGGGAGTCTGGCCCCAGTGCTGCCAGGAAGATTCCATTGTGAAAAGACTTTATTCTTAAAATGCCACATGGGCCAAACACAATGCTTTCAATTTACCAACTCTTTTTCCACCCCAAAGATTTCAATTTTAGAGAAAAAATTGGAGGTGTGCTCTTGAGTTGTTATCAGTACCATGTGACTCTACAGAGAGCTCAGCTGTAGCCGAGACCGCCTACCATAAGCTCAGCTCCCCATCCTGTGGGCTGTGTGCAGCGTGCTGTTCCAGGGCCACTCCACCGCACTCGTGGCACTGCCCAACCAGGGCTTGTCGGGGGCAGGGGACGGCTGCCAGGCTGGGCTGCTTGGCACCGATTTCCCTGGGCTGGCTTTAGGGTTGTTGAGTATGGACAGGACAGAAGCACACCGCTAGCCTGCTGCTCAGGTGGAGTTAGTTCCTGGCTGCGAGTCACTTGGGCTTTAAGAGAAATTAGCACGAAATGGGGGTCAAACAGAGTCTAAGACTTCTGGACATTGCCCGTTCGGGCTGAGTGGTGTCACAGTCCCCGCAGGGCCCAAAGCTCTGAAAAATGTCTGTCATCCTTTTCACCTTTGGCATTCTAATCAGCCTCCCGCCCCTTCTACCTCAGGACCCTTCCCAACTCCCTCCGGCTGCGCTGTGCCCACTGCCAGAGCCTTTCTTCGAAACTTTGTCCTCCATCTCGATTGTGGTCCTAGGTCGTGTCTCTGCCACGAGCTTCTGCCAGCAGCTCGGTCTTCGTTTTCCCACCGCAGTTATCACTCTAAGATACAGTTCCCTAGCATCACTCCTTGCTTTAAAAGCTCATTGGCTCCCTGCTGCCTTTGGGGTCAAGGTTCATCGTGGGGACAGGGACCTGTGTGGCCTGCCAGCCTCTCGGCCTTCCACGTCCCGTTAGCCTGTGGGGTCAAGTTCAAACTCCTCAGGACGCCACACAAAGTGCTCTTCAGGTTTCCATGTATGTCCCACCCCATCCGAGTACAAATGTGCCAAACTGCTCCCCATCCCAAAAAACTGCCTTTTTATTTTCTCTTCCAGACCTTTGTATGTGCTGTTCCCTTTGCTCCTGTCCCCTCCTCATCCTTTAGAACCATTCTGGGAAGTGTCCCTTGGCACCCGAGGCAGTTGGCGACTTCTCACTCTGAACTGTCACACTGCGCGTTCATCTCTCTTTGTCAGAGTGTGGTTCCTGTTGCAGTTTCATTTCCATGTCTCTCTCCACCACTAGATGGTGAAGTCCAATGCGTCTCCCCGGAGGACTTTGTCGGGCATGGTGTCGCCTCAGTAAATGTTTGTTACATGAATCAGTGGAAAAGCACTTTACAGTCAAGGAACATACTACTCAGATGACTTCTTAACCTGTCCTTTGGTAATGTGAGTCTGTCAGATCCGGGACTTAAGTCTGCCTTCTCGGGTTTTCTGCCTGTGCTAACAATAGCCTCGCTGGGCCTCTGCAGCCGCAGCCCCTGCGTTCCCCGTGCCAGCCAGGGGATTCTTTCTCCCCACCGGGCCCACGTCTTCCCTCTCCCCTAACCCTACCTTTAATTTCCTTCCTGCTCTTATTAACAGAAGTTGACTGTGGTCTGTTGGCATTTGTTGAAACTTATATAGAGTTATGTTAAATGTATAATGTTTGCCCTTGTGTGGAAAGGAGGGTTCCAGCTAACTCTTAGAGACTAAACACGGGTGGCAGCAGCTGATGCTTAACTCTAAGCCTCACACTGAGTGTTTTGCACACATTCACTCATCTGTGACCCCACGAAGTGGATACTGAGATTGGTAAGCTCGTCTACAGATGAGGAAACGCAGAGGTAACTTGTTTCAGAAACACAGAACTGATTAGCAGGCCTGGGACTTGACCCCAGGAAGTCTTGTTGCATAGCTGCGCTCTTGGCCAGCACACTGTGCAGGATGGGTTACACAGCGGCGTTCTCAGTATCTCCGGCCATGTAGGACCTTGCACGGGAGACATGCCAGCAAGTGCCGAGGACAAATGCGTCTTCCCAGTTTTGCTCGGCAGGACCCTTGATGAAAATATGCTGGGAAGATAATAACCTCTTGTTGAATATCTCCTTTTAGGGATAAAATCTGTGCCACTCATTTCTGAGAATTTAATCTTCCCGTAATTTCTTGTGGATTTTAATCCTTATCCAGCTCAGGTCCCAGAGTCGCCTGCCCCCATCTGCGGGGCCCGGGGGACAGCCGTGGCGTGTTGCCCGTGCGGCTTATGAAAGGCCTGTTGATGGGCACAGAGGGACCTGAGTGGAATAGGAAAGTCCTCTCTGTGGACAGCAGTTGGCCCTGCACACCTGCCTGACAGTGGAGTGGGCCATGGGGGCTGGGGTCAGCCAGGCAGCCAGGCCCTGAGAGAGGCTTCCGGCCCGGACTCTGGCTGAGATGCGGAGTGGTGGCCATAGCACTTTCATGCCTTCTGTGTTCTGCATTCTGCGTCAGGTCTAGTCGGGAGTGACCGACTCAGACCCACCAGTTGGCCCCCTTCCTCCTATGGAATTATTGGAGAGTTCGACTGATATCCGTGTGCCCTATAGATGCCAAAGCAGATTATTTTTAGGAAGGTAGCATCAGGTATTAAAAATGTTCCTTGAGCCAAGTGGCATCTTGAGCCTGGCCTGAAGTCTGCTTTGGTGCCTCTGAATTGGCAGGTAGACAACATGTAGGTGGTTCAGCAACTGAGTATGTGACCTTAAATCAGTCACTTAACTTCCCTGGGTCTCGTTTCTCCAACCGTAAAGGGAAAAGTCTGCACACTTTTTGTTGCCGCTACCACATTCTTCCTTCTTTTACGGCTTTGTTACAGCAGACTTTTTGCAAGCAACCTCTTTTGATCAAGTCTGTCCTGAGCCGTCCGTCCCTTAGCATGCCTCAGCGCGTACGTGTAAGAAGGGGACTGCAACGGGGACTTGACTTCTCTGCAGGTGTTAGGAACTCGGTTGTGTGCACTCTTTGACCCAAGAAACTCACGCTGGGGTTTTGACCACCATTACTAGGCTGCATTTACTCTTCCACACAATTAGAGTCATCCACACGGAACAAAGTAGAAGTTTGGAGTTTGGAACAATGGAGCTTCTGTTTGAAGAGGAACTGCGGGCTTTCAGAAGATGCAGCTTGTTTTTTTCCGGGCCCTTCTGCCATCTTCCCTCCTCTTCCTGACTTTTATTTTAAAAATTTTATTGGGGAACAGTGTGTTTTTCCAGGACCCATCAGCTCCAAGTCAAGTCGTCGTTTCAGTCTCGTTGTGGAGGGTGCAGCTCCACGACCCATGTGGGGATCGAACCGGCAACCTTGGTGTTATGAGCCTGCGCTCTAACCGCCTGAGCTAACCGGCCGCCCCTCTTCCTGACGTTTTTAACCTGCTGGATGACAAGCATTAGACCAGAAGGTACCGCCTGATATAGTACAGATGTTGCCAAGGCGATACCTGGAGGACTGGTCTTCATTTAAGTGGATAAGTGTGTGGGAAGCGGGAAGGTGGGAGAACATTTGAAGGGTGAGGGCTTGGGCCATCGAGAGGAGGTTTTATTAGACTCCAGAATGACCATATTTTTGAAATCTAAATATTATCCACCCTTAGTCAATATGATACTACTATGAACTGAAGGTAGGTGTTCCCTGGTCCCACATCATAAAGGCTTATAGTCTTAGGGGCAAGATTCCCAGTTTACTGAGAATAAAAATCTTAGTCAGTGTGACACTCCATGGAAAATTCTTTACTTCTGCTGTCTCTCTTGGCTCTCTTTCCTGAAAGGCTACAGATCTGGGTCCAGAGCCTGCCTGACCACTGAGTACATGGTCAGATATATAGTTCTCACCATCTGGTAGCCAAATTATCTGGGCCAGGGGTGAGTCTTTCACACACAGCTGACAGGCTGGTGTCACCTGTCAGTGTTGGAACTGAATGCTACTATGATTCTTACTCAGGAAGTAGTTACTCTGTATCGTGATGGGATGGAGAGACGGGAAGTAGTTATACTGATCATGACTGGAATGGAGAGACAGGAAATTGAAGGATTGACTCATGGGCTGGATCAATTGTTTGTTTGTTTGTTTTTTAAATTTTATTGGGGAACAGTGTGCTTTTTCCAGGGCCTATCAGCTCCAAGTCCACTAGCTGTCTCTTGTAAGGACACTTGTCACTGGACTTAGGGCCACTTGGGTGACCCAGGATGAGCTCATCTCAAGATCCTTAGTTACATATGCAAAGACCCCTTTCCAAGCAAGGTCCCATGCATAGGTTTTAGGGGTCAGGACACGGACACTTTGGGGGACCGGCAGCACACTGTAGCAGTGGGAAGGGGGTGTGTAGACCTACAAAGAGGTGGGAGGCAGCAGTGGCCTGGCCAGGGCCGTACTCAGATGTGCTGCCTGGTCTCGGGGGTCAGTCTGGGGGCCTGGGAAGAAGTCTGGGCGAATCTATGGTAGATAACTGTGAATCAACCTGAATGTACAGAAGATGTGATTTCTGCGCTTTGGGGCACCCATTATTTCATTAGCAAATGTTTGTGCCAAGTGCTGTACTTGGTTTTCGGGCTGCACCAGGGGACAGATGGCAGTGAGCCAGCAAATTCATAGATCTTCAGGGGTGTGGTGTTTGGCTGATAAATGTCTGCGGGAAAGAAATTATGCTCTTTGCTATTATTACCTCCAAACATTTAGGGTTTTCAACATATTTTATATGATATTATATAATTTAGGGGATTATACAAATTTGGGTTATAAGTTTTGTGTAGGTTATTATTGAATTATATAAATTTGGGGAGGATACAGGGCAAAATAGTGGACGGTACGGAAAGAGGATACATCCCAGGCGTCCTCATCACCCAGCACTTGTGTCGGCACGGTCTGTTGAAATCAAAGCAACATCCAAACGAATAGGGGTGTCACCGGCCCTGGCACCCGGAGCTGGGCTTTGGGGGAAGAGCGTTGCTCTGGGGCCAAGGCAGGTAGCGGTAGCAGGATTCTGAAACCTGACAGCAAGGTCAGCTCCCGGAGCCAGCGGCACTTGGTGGCGGTGACAGTTGCGGGCTATTTTGGGAACGGAGGCAGTTTTGTTTTGTAAGGCCTACTCTGCAGTCCCAGATTTAACTCTGGCACGCATCACGCATCAGCCACTTGTGCGTTTGCTATAGAACGAGCAGCGTCAGGTACAGTAGCCAACTATCCCTTCGTGCCCTTTCCCCGCGGCATTGGTAAAATCCAGCGTTTTCCTTGGAGATCGCCTGTCGTTGCTAGGGAAAGGTGACACGCTCATTTCAGGAAGCCTCAAATTATCTACCCGGCAATGTTTCTAATGGCTCTCTGGACTAATCATTAATTAAACAAAAATGAAGTGCTGTCCCCTTGTCTTAAGGAGCTTAGAACAGGTTGTTCCTTTAGTACCATTCAGTATGTCTTCAGGGATGCAGGATGGGACACAATGGACATGAGCCACAGGGCCAGGTTGCGTGGAGGACAGTCATGCTGGTGTCCTGGGCACCGTCAGAAACGTTTAGCCCCCTTTGCCTGTTCAGGGCCTGAAAAGTCAGTGTGGTCTTCGTGGAAGCCTGGCGTTGGGTCCGCGGCCCTGGACGCGGTTTCTGGATGGTGCGTCCACAGCACAGGCGTGAGCAGGAGGACATCTAAATTTAGTCGCCACTCACTTGAGAAGGTCCCCAGGGACTGTCCATCTCTCCTCCGTGGCTTTAGTCAGATTCCTTCTCTGGATGCAAAAAGGAGACAAGAACGGAGACCCGTCCCTCCAGGAGAGTCTGTGAGAGTGTGTCCTACAGCTCTGCTGCGGGGTCTCTCTGAGGACGGCTCTCTCCCAGCTTAGCCGTGACCACGCTATTTTATTCACACAGCTCCTGAGCTCAGGAACCCACAGGGAGTTTCCTGAAGTCAGACTTAACAAACATGCTCCAAAATCTCGCTAGTTCCAAGATGTCTTTAACCAACTGCCTCCCCCCACCATAAGATGCTGGGGGGGGGGGAGCAGTTCGTGATGGGTGAGGAGTAGGTACAGTTTGTGCTTTTTCCGGGGGAGTGGCTATTTGTTAAACTGTTGGCTTAAAGACCACAGCAGTGCCAGTCACTACCGCACGACACATCCCCTTCAGTCATGAAGTCCCCTTGCTGTAGCCAAGGCCGTGGTCCTCAGGCTTCCAGCTCACTCGGGAGTGTCCGCTGGCAGAGCTGGGATGCAGACCCAGGGGGCCTGCCTGCCCTCCGCCTCGGAGTGGATGTGGGACCATTTAACAGTCGGCCAGCCCTGTTTTCTGAGTCGGTTCTTTGGAGACTGACCATCTGAAAGATCGAGCCAGCTTGTCATGGTCCTTCTCTGAAACGCATCACAGTGTCATTCTTATAAAAATACTGTGTCAAGGATTTGGTGTTCACAGACAAAAATGTCATGAAAGCGAGAAGGAAGAGAACTCAAGTTGTGATGGGGTAATGGAGATTAAGGAAAGAAAGGGAGAGAATGAGGAGGAAAGAGAAGTTTCCTTCCTTTCGGTACCTGGCCTCGTGGGACGTAGTGTAGGCCCTCTGGAATTTGGCTGCTGTCAGCTTCAAAGGGCAAAGAATGATCTTGAAGATACTGGCTTCCAAAAGTCCACCTGGCGGTGGTGTGGCCATTGCAGCTAATTTTTGAGACTGCCTTTTCAGAGCCAAAGAAATTTTGCAACCAGGCAAAGAGCATTTGGCCCAGCTTCTCAACACAGCAAAAGACGACTCATTTGACCACCTTGACACAGGCGCTTATTACCTGGGCAGGGCATGCACCTAACCTCCGAAATGCTTTCTTCACCTTCACTTCAGCACCGTTTGGAAGTACCCCGACATCCTTTCACCTGAAAGCCTGCAGTGATGGTGCTTAGCCAGGTACTCTGCAGTGAATTGGCTATATCTCACCCTTCGGCAGACGTGTGGCTCATGAAATTCAGTGAGAAGCATAGTTATGAAATGCTTTCCATGGTAAAGGAGTAGAGAGTAAGTGGGAAATGCTGGTAGAGGTTGATAAACCTGAGAAAAGAGCGTACAAGACCTGCAGTTTGGGGAGCTGCCTGTTGGAAAGGGTCCATGATGACAACGGGTCCCAAGGTCAGGTGGGACAAATATGCGTATCGCATCAGATCAGGCCTGTTCTGATACATTTAGCGAATCTCAGGAATTGTAAAAGAATATCAAATGGTTGGGAAGAATTAGCACAGATAGTTTTTGTAACCAGTGATACCTGCTCAAATTTTCATCTAAATCGAATCAACCTTTTTTAATTCATCCCTCTGCTTCTAGGCAGGACTGACAGACGCGTGTCTCTGAAGGTAGTCCCTGTAGGTTCTGGTAAGATCTGCACCACTTAAGGCCCAGATACACAGGCCCGCAGAGTTCTAACTTGAATCTTTCCACAGTAACTGTGTGCTGTTGAAACAGTCGGTCATTATCACCATAAAATACCCCTTCATATGTTTGATTGACAGTGGTTCGCAAACTGTGTGATCTCGGGATTCCTGTACCCTCTAACAATGTGTTCAGGACCTCAGAGAGACGTCCATATGGGTTATTCTATGTTACTGAGAAATTAAAAAATACGTACTTACAAATTCATTTAAAATAGCAGTAACCCATTACCTGCTCATGTAAAGCACATATTTAATTGAAATAACTGTATTCTAACAGAAACAAAGAAACAGTGAGAAGAGTGGCATTGTTTTACGTTTTAAGAAATCTTTTTAATGTCTGGGTTCAACCTGTTGTGATGCGTTGTTTTGCTAGAAGTGCGTGAAGGAGCTCTGGCCTCACTTAGACACACACATGGGAAAGGGCTTCTTAACTGTTGGGTGCCGTGTGGGATGTGAAGCCGTGTCGGTGGGCTCTTCTCCTCTGTGACATTAAAAGCCAGTGGTCTGACTCGTCCTTTGAATGATTCCTTAACCGTGTGTGGTTTTCTGACAGCCTGCACTTCATTATTTGGAAAATACAGGCTCACTGACTTGTGCAGGTGTTCCAGATGTTGATGCATTTCACTGTACAATGTCTGCAAGTGACACTTGGGTGACATCCCACTGGTCTCGTCAGAAAAGTGAGTTGGGACACTGTCGCGCTCATAGAAGTGGGTGTGTTTCCTGGGATTCACATTTCATGTGAACGGTCAGATTTCCTCCTTGACAAAAAATCCTAGTTCTTTTCTTTGAAGTGACAGGCTCACTTTGTCTGATTCACGTCTTCATAATGGTAATTTACCTGTCAGTTGTTCTTTTGAGTAAAAGCAGCGTGCATGAAAGAAGGCAGCCCACCTCCCAGGCACAGGGGCTTCTCTCAGCGACAGCAGCTTGCTTCGCTGGGCAGCCAAGGTGCTGCGTGCGCCCTTCGAACCACAGATCGGATTCCACAGGATTCATGATTTTTACTGTTCCACCAAGGCCGTCCTCACGTGGCACTGGCTTTTTAGCTGGAGCGCACGAGGGGGCACTGCCGTGAGCGCTGGTGCCTTTGGGGCCACTATGATTCGTGCCCAGCACCACCAGCGCTTCGTGTAGCTGTCAGCACAGTGAACAGTCCAACTGTCTTCATATTCTCACAGAAATCATTTTTTCTGGCTCAGGTTTTAACTTTTTTTTTTCTTAAGGAGGAGACAAATTACACATTTTCAAAGGAAGGCACCTCCTTTGTTTCTAGATCCTGACTTTGTCCCAGCTGTTTGCGAGCCACCTAAGCCTTGCTAATGGCCACCTGCATCGCGCCTGCTTCCCCTCCGTTCTCCTGCAGCTGTTAGGACAGCCTTGCGGTCTTTGCAGATGTCACTGCTGCCTGTTTCTTCCAGGCCGTGGTGGCCTGAGGCCTCTGGCGTCCTCCGTGTTGCTGTGAGATAGGCAGCTGAGGGGCCCTCACGTCCACAAGTCAGACAACTTTGCCATGTTGTTTGAAGCCATTCAGAAAATACATGTGAAAAACACTTTGCTTCTGTTTGAATGACCCCCTGGTGCTTCCTCACCAAAGGAGGGCTGTTTGGAGGAATCCCCACTCTGGAATCCCACTGGGAACCTGCGTTTGGTCCTGTGGTCTATTTCCTTCTGAAATTCAGAAGCAAATTTGTGGTTATAACGTCCCCTTTTTTATGATGATGAAGCAGCTCACCCATTTCTAGCACTTCAGAAGCCAATTTCACAATTAATCCTAGCAGTACTGTGAATAAGATTAAGTGTTGTTGTGCCGGCTTCACAGCTGAGATGCTGAGGCTGGAGGCGATTCAGGGGTTCGCATCAGCTCGCAGTACTCAGAAGTCACGCTCTGGACACTTGTATGCGACCATTGGACACCAGCATGTCATTGGAACGTCTGCCTTGTCAGTGCCTGGAGCAGTGTGGCACGTGGCAGCACTCAGTGAGACTTGCTGAGTGAACGGATGGACTTTTCTTTACAGGCCTGTATTGATGAAAATTTTGACATGGTGAAGTTTCTGGTGGAGAACAGAGCCGATGTGAACCGGCAGGACAACGAGGGCTGGACGCCCCTCCACGCGGCGGCCTCCTGCGGCTACCTCAACATTGCAGAGTGAGTCTGGTGGGTTTGGGTGCTTTGCAGGAACAGCCCTCATTTCTCTTCTGCTCCGACAATTTGAGTTTCATAAACAGTTAAATCTCTCTTTATTACAAATTACAAAAGGAAGACGTTGACTTATTTCTAAGGAATAATTGATACTGTGTTCTCAGCGTCTGCCGAAGGGGAGGTCAGGGAGGTGGCTTCGGCCGTCGAAACTCCCCAGTGTGTTCTAGAGGAGAGTCATTTAGGAGGATAAGCTGAGTTCCCCCAGTAAAGCATCCTGTGGTCCTTTGAAAATCAGACTGCTGCCCTGGGGACTTTCCAGTGTGATTAGAGCTCCATTCCTTTTCTCTTACCGGGCAAACAGCAGGGGGTTACATTGGCAGCTATGCGAGGCCCAGGGATGGCTCCCCACAGAACTCGGGGCCTGCCTGGGCTCCTGGGGGCTGAGCCGGGTGCCTGGTGGGCGATGCCGATGGAGGGGGTTGGCCAGGGGGCCCTGACTGAGGCGCTGCTCTCCACCGGCTGCCTGTCTGAGAAAGTGCACCGGACCCGCCCCCAACCCAGCAGAACGGACAGCACCTTCTCCCTCCGTCTCGGGCTTCGCTCTGTTCCGTCTGAGTGGAAGCCTGTCACCCCTCAGTCCCCAGGCCGCCCTCTCTGAGTCAGAGCATCTCAGCCTGGCCACTAATGCAGCCTCTGATGCCTAAGGGTGGGGGGCGTTTTCATATTTCGATTTTCACTGTAAAATTTATCTAAGAAACATTTACAGACACGTTAGCTCCTCGGTACTGACATCTGATTACTTGTGCAGGTGGCTTATGTGTGGCTTTCGAACTGCCACATCTCACTGCATCCAAGGGCTTCGCTGTTTTTGCCTCAGAAGCTGACAGGTGGGACTCATGCTTAGAATCGGATCGCTTGTGCTGGCCTTCCTCATGGAGTCGCTTTTTCTCCTTAGGCGCAGTGCGCAGAGAACGATTGTAAATGCTTTGTACAGTGGTTCCCATTCATCTTCATGGGTGAACAGTTCCTTTGGACATAAGTCCAGAATGTAACTGTCTCTTGCCAACATAAATATTACCTTGAGTGAAACGAATCGGTCAGAGCCACTGTTTCCTCTACAAAGTACAGTAAAACCTTGGATTGCGAGTAATGTGGTTTGTGAGTGTTCCGCAAGAAGAGCAAACATTTCTAGTACATTTTTACGTGGTAAACGAGTGATGTCTTACAATACAAGTAGTTTGTTTCCGGAACGAATTATGCTCGCAAACCAAGGTATTACTGTATTACTAATTAGACATACAAACGTCTGTCCGGGAGAGGTCAGCTAGACCGGAGCCATCGCGTGGGGTGGGTGGCGGTGGGGGCTTCTTTAATTTATCTTCCATTGTGCTTATAGTTATCAGACGGGTTTTCACGTTACTGTCATTATTTACTTTGGGTTATAGCACTGCTTCCTAGACAGTGGAAAATAACCCATTGCTTGCATTATTCATTGGGTTTCTTCATCTCAGGGAATGTGCACAGTGTTTTAGATGAGATTAGCCCTTGGACATTTTGTCATTTTTTATTTTGTATCTTAAAGATCTTAAAGTTTACACTCTTATTCTCAGAATCATTAGGAATTCTAAGTTTCAAGGGACTAGAAATGAGCAAAAGGCCAACCTGTTTTTCAGGAGGAATCTTAAGTATTTCATGTTCCATGGTGACCTCTTTCGTGTCATGTTGGAACTCAGCATGAGATATTTTCTAAAAAGGGTTGGAGGGTGTTTTTTCCTCATTTTAATTTGAGTTCAGGCTCCTTGCTAGTTAGCTGGATGTTTTACATTTTTATTACCAATAAGTGTGTAATGGAGAAGCAGCAGGTTGACCCAAGGGTTCAGCATTTGGTTTGGCTTTGTACTTTATTGGGTGTAATTTATTCTGAGTTTTTAATGCATTTTATTTTCTTGCAAAGTATTTCCTTTGGAATGGTAGCAAAAAGACCGTCTCTCAGAGATGAGTTAGGGGAGAGGAAGGCTTTATTTTCTAAGGGACGGGTATATTTTGCGCTAGTGGATATTTCTGAGCCTCTGGGTAACTATAAAGATTCTCAGAGGTAAAGTAAATATTATTTCATAGGTTGATATTTATTCTTGTTCAGGGAAAAGTGTGAAGCTAAAGAGCTTTGTGCTTTTTTTTCTAAAAGTGGTTTAGGAAGGTAGCTTTACTCGGCAGTGATCTCTTTCTGACTCATGGTGAGCCGGGTGTCTTTATAGACGTGTCTTCCTGATGAGGAGCCTGAGAACATGTCAAAAGGCAAAGCAGGGTCCGTCTACCCAAGTGACATTGTGTCCAACCTGGTAAGCGCTGGAATGGAGCGGGCAGGATGCTTCCTTTATTTCAGCAACGTTTGTGGAGTGCCTCGAGAAAAGAGAAGGTGTCAGATGTCACAGCAGTGATGGCGGTGAGGAACACGTAGTTAGTGGCTGTCCCCAAGTGGCTTTCAGCCTGACCGATGGGACATGGCGTGTGTCACGACAGACCAGAATCACTGCTGGCGAAGGTGGGCAGAGGTGGGACCAGGGCAAGAGGGAGGTTGCTGGCGAGAGCAGGCGAAGGTTCCAGAGGCAAAGGTGTTTTAAGTGGGCCTCGAAACAGGAAGGGAGGAGGCGTGGGTGCTCTGTCCGATGAGGGAGGCTGCTGAACTGAGTGAGTGTGGGCGCGCGGGGTGGGGGGGGCACTAGGGGTGCGGCTCAGCCCGGCAGCGTGATTGAGGGCCTACTGTGTGTGTTAGTTGCATTTGGAGTTCTCAAGGTGGGATGGTGTAGTTGGATGTTCCTGTGGCCTGAAGGAGGAACCAGAACAGAGGTGCTCCTGCATGTGTGGGGGTGGAAGGGTAATTGATGGGGACGGGACTGCAGATAGGGGGCGCAGTCGTCTCTGAGCCAGCGAGGGAGGGCTGGGAAACTGCAGATGAGAGGGAACCAGGTCTGTCTATGTGGGAGTGGTGTGTAAAGTGAAAAAGCACTGATCGAGGCTCTGTTACGCCAGCCACGAGGCGCTCAGAAAGCAAAACACAGCCTCGGTCTAATCTTTGTCGATTCTGCCTTCTCTGCCAGCCCTTTGAATGCAGTGGTCATAGGTCAGTCATCTTTTTTAAATTGCCTACAGTGTCTAAAACGTGGTACCTTAAACATAGTAGGGGAACAATGAGTGTTTACTGAATTGCTGAATGGTCGAAGTCTAATTTAACTGGTTTTTCTCCTTTAATGCTTCTGAGTATTTGCTAGAGCTCCCAGCGTTATCAGGCTTCTCACTGGCCTAAAAGTAACTTGATCTCGGGAAAAGATGAACTAGACTTGAAATCAGAAGACTGGGGCTGTAGCCTCTGCCACTTGCCACCTCTGTGATTTTAAGGAAATTACTATGTATGAGCCTGTTTCTTAAAGTGGGGCAATACCACCCACATGGCCTATTTCGTAAAACCGCTGAGACTCACTATGCAGTTTTATGTGAAAGTACTTTGAAAGTCAAAAAGGGTCCATGTAAGGTATTAAAATTGTCAGACCTGCCTGATTCAGGGTCAGTTGTTGCATTTTGATCTAGAATCTCAGTATTTAGAATGTAGCTATTTACTTGTTTAGTAACTCAGTTCCCTCTCAGCATGAGGTTTCATGGAGGTGCTGGTCGGAGGGGTTTCCTGGAGACACCGTTTAGCTCTCCTTTACTTTCCAATTTTTACTCCCGACATTACTTAACTGTACTCGCCTGTGGCATTGGGGACATTTTCATGAGAGTGAGCTCTTTACAAATCTCCTGGGGACTCATTGTCAGTATTACCAGTGTAGAAGTCCTTTTGGGAACCTGTGTTTGGACCTTAGGGAGGAGAGGGGAGTTTTGGGGCCCCGTGTCTTCCTCATGGTATTTAGACAGTCTCTTGCTGTCCATTGGGGGTGAGAGGGTGGGGTTAGGGATGTGAGTGGGGAAGAAACCCATTTGTTGGCGTAGCTCTTGTCAGGAAACAGACACTGCCGGTCTGAACCAGGGAAGGCTAGTGGAGTTGGGAAGCAGCAGTGGATGCCTTACCTGGGACCTCACTCAAACCCCCGAAGCAGAGGTCATGCTGGGCCTCGAGCCTCAGGTGCGTGCGTCTGCACAGGTGCCAGCCTGGCAGGGGTGCTGCTGACCCTGGTGTTGTCCCCACAGGTACTTCCTTAACCATGGCGCCAGTGTGGCCGTCGTGAACTGTGAAGGGGAAGTGCCCTCCGACCTTGCGGAAGAGCCTGCCATGAAGGACCTGCTTCTGGAGCAGGTCAAGAAGCAAGGTAACCCCCCAGGCGCCGGGAGCCGCAGACATGCCACCTCCAGAGAGCCACCCGCCGTCATGGGACAGGACAGGGCCACCCTGTGTGCACAGCACTAGCCCCCTAGCAACTCACAGGCCACAGAGGGCGGGCCCCCATCTGCTCCCTGACGCCACTCACCCACTGCAGAATGAGCAGTGACCTGGCCTCGTCTGAGGACGCAGACAGGCCAAGTGGGCGGGCACAGCTCTCACTGTGCCTGGTTCTGAGCCTGCTCACACTGTAGAGCCCAAGGAAGGGCTGTGAGTCTCAGGTCCTGTGTGTGAGCCTCGAGCGCTGGGGGTGTGGAAGGTCCTGTGTGTGAGCCTCGAGCGCTGGGGGTGTGGAAGGTGCTTTGTGTGCCCCTAAATGACCCTTAGCCACACTAACCCGGAAACCGTTCTGGCGGCTTGTCAGGGTGAGCAAGCTGACTTAGGAGAATAAACTCGAAAAATACTTACTCTGATTCTTTACTTTCAGAAGACACCATTTCAAAGACTAGGTCAGGACACTCCTGGAGGTCCTGGATCAGGGCCTTTTGATAAAGAAAGGTGGCAAATAACTAGTCAGATAGCCAGGAGCACGGCTCTCAGAAGTTTGCTGGGACCGTCACCGACGTCACGCACGTGATGGGTAGTGACCACTAGTCTTTCTATTGCACTGCCGTACCCACGACCTGTACTTCATGCTCAGGGCCGTAGCGCAGGGGCCTCTCCTGCTGTGGTCGTTTCCGAGAGGCCAGCTCTGGCCGCGTCCGTCTGTCTCCAGACTCCAGAGCTGCCTTTGCGCTCCACCAGCCAAGTGGAGTCCTTGTGACAGACCGAGTGGCCCGCAAAGCTGAAAATATTTCACATCTGCACTTCTAGGAAACATGCTGACTCTGCCGTAAGCCCGTGCTGCTCCCGGGCGGTAAACGGTCACTTCTCCTGCCTTCCGTGTCCCCGAGCAGCTTTGTGCCCTGCTGGACTAAAGGATGAGCTTGGTTTCTTAGCCAGTCCTGGGATGTCCCAGTCCCAGTGACAGCCTAACGTGCTCTGTGCCTGGAGCAAGACACCTGATCTTTCTGTGGGTGTTTCCTGTGAAGTGGGGATAAATAGACTTACCTGAGAGGATTGCCAAGACACTAACACGGTGTAACATGGAAGAGGACTTTGAAATGTATAGCTTTCTACAAACGTGGGCTTTATGTTCTTAAGCTGGAAGCAGTTTCAGGTATATTCCCTGAGGGATGTGCCACCTGTGAAGTCCCTGAGGCTCTGGCTGGGCGCTGTCACTCGCCTAGGAGGACTTGGAGAACGCAGCTGCTGACTGCACATTGTCTGTGGTGGTCTGTGGTGTGTTTGGGACCTGAGTCCGTCAGACCAACAGCCCCGCCGTGTGCTTCTCCTGCAGGGCTTGACCTGGACCAGGCGAGGAGGGGAGAAGAGCAGCGTATGCTGCAGGACGCCCGGCAGTGGCTCAACAGTGGGAAGATAGAGGACATGAGGCAGGCCCGCTCGGGGGCCACTGCGCTGCACGTGGCTGCTGCCAAGGGCTACTCCGAGGTCCTCAGGTATGTCATCTCCATGGACCGTAGTCGGGGACGGGACAGGAGAGAATGGGCTGTGGAAGGAGGGGTGAATGAGGGTCCGCCACAGTGCTTGTCTGTGCTCTCTCCTGTCTGACCACCAGCCCTACCTATGTGGGCTGGTGGTCGTCCGCGGATGGGCCCCTCCTGCCGCCCTAGCTTCTCACTGACACGCGCCGTGAAAGGGGTGAGGTAGGTGGGCCCTGAAGGTCCCAGCCCAGGGCTTAGCGTCAGCACCCTACAGCCTCCTCCTCTAGTGACATGCAGTGCAGTGTGGTTTGGTCCTCTGGGCTCATCAGATTAACGACACAGACCTGGAGTGTGTGTGTCCACAAAGGCAGGATGGCCACACTGACATGAGGGGTGCTGCTCTGCTCCCCACTCATTTTCCTTCAGGTCCACACGTGCCTCACGCAGGTCCTGGTGGATATGTTGACACTTTCCCAAATGCACGGGCTGCCTTGCCACAGGCTCTTCCAGGGTTCACATTCCACCCATTACGGGGTTTCTAGCAGGCGTGGCAGTGTGGTGTGACCTAAGTGGCATTCGTGCTTGTTCAGTCCTCAGAAGGCGTCTGGAGGCCCTTAATGTAGGTAACCTGCATCAGCCCCGTGCAGGTTGGGGCCTCAGCAGTGGCACCTTCATCCCGTGGACACATTAGATCGAAGCCGTACGGTGCGCCCCGTGGGCACATTAGACCTAAGCCGTACGGTGCGCCCCGCAGGCACATTAGACCGAAGCTGTACAGTGCGCCCCGCGGGCACATTAGACCGAAGCCGTATGGTGCAAGAGAAGCCGAGACACTCCTGCAGGCTTGGAGCTATGAGTCTACAGTAAACACAGGGTGTCCTGGACAACCGGCAGAAAGCCAGCAAGTACAGCGCCTTGAAGAGCATCCATCCTGATTTGAGGTGCCCCCGCCCACACACACACACACACACACACACTGGAAACGGAGAGCACACCTCATCGTAGTCGTAGGGTTTGCCTGATTGAATTAGGCTTCAGGTCATGTAAGGGACACGCCTCCCCAGGCACTTGTCATATGGTGTGACACAGATGTGCCGAGGGGACCCCACATGACCTTTCGGAGAGGGTGGGTAGATGTCACCTATGATTGGTTGTCACGTAGTCGCTAGGAGGGCTGAGCTGTGCCTCCGGTACTCTGTGGGTCAGTGGGTGACAGTGCATTCGGCAGGGAGCTGTGCTATCCAGGACATACATGTCCTGTTGGGGTTTTCTCCTCAGACTGTTAATTCAGGCTGGCTATGAACTGGACATCCAGGACCATGACGGCTGGACACCCCTCCACGCTGCCGCACACTGGGGGGTGAAGGAGGCCTGTTCCATCCTGGCCGAGGCGCTCTGCAACATGGACATCAGGAACAAACTGGTGAGTGAGCCTGCCCACCGGCCTCGGCGTTGCTGGCGGGGCTGTAGGACAGCAGGCTCAGCGTCTGTGAGGCGACCCGGCTCCCTGTCCAGGGCAGTGGGACCACAGCACGGGCAGCTGTGGCTCTGCCAGCATACCGTGACCTCACAGAGCTGTCTGACTGCCACTGGGCTTGTTTGTGGAAGCCCCTGAAACAAACAGGAAAAAAAGAGACTTGCCCTCGGCAAAAGTGAGCACTGGGGAAGCCTATGAAAGATTTAATTTTACTTTATTTTTAATTCAAAGACTTAATAGTTGAGTTCTATTCCCATTCAGTCAGTAAAAGAGCAGCATAATGACAAGAATCCGGAGTTGGGTTGAAATCGTGTTATTCGAGCTCACTGGACGCAGCACTCCTCTGTCCGTCTGCGGATGTCCGAGTCCACCTCCCGTGCCTCCCTGGCCCGGGTTGCACTCGGCTTGTGGGTTCGGGCCTCTCACCGCTGATGTTTCCTGGAAGAGACAGCCCTTGTCTCACTTCCAGGGACAGGGTTTCATGACATGACCTTTAGTGCACATGTGCCCTGGATCTCCTGGGCCTTCTGAGAGCCCCTCGAGTTTGTCAGCAGTTCAGACCATTTCAGAACAGGCACCGGCAGAGCTGTCACGTGATTAACTGCCAGGTGGCCGTAAGCATTAGAGCGGTGGCCATTTCCTCAGTACTGTTCAGAGTGGGGACCCCGTAAGGATTTGCTGATTCTCCTAGGAGAGGTGATGCCATCATGACAAGGCCGCGTCCCCAGGTCAGGGAAGCGGCAGTGGCTGGGGTCCGAGGTGTAGCACATGCTGGAGTGCCTGACTGAGCCGCGTGCTCCCTCCTCCTGTCTGCTCATGGTCACGTGCCTTTTCTCTGCCAGGGCCAGACGCCGTTTGACGTGGCCGACGAGGGCCTCGTGGAGCACCTGGAGATGCTGCAGAAGAAGCAGAGCGTGGTGAGTGTGGACGGAGCGCGGTCCACAGCGGCACCTCCATTGCTTGCTCTGGCTGCGTCTGCTGTGCCGAAGGCGCCAGCTGCTCCCTCCAGGGGCTGCCAGCTGCCTGTCAGGAGGAAGTACCCAGAAACTGTGGTTGGGAACGGTTACTCATCGTAGGAAAGCAGCTGAAAGTTAAAAGCCACGGCAGCAAACTAACAGCTCCCTGCATCCTGGAAAATGAGTGTAGCTCGTTCACGTCAGAGTTGTCCCCTCCCTGGTGTGGCCTTGTCTCCTTCTGAGCGACAGGACCATTTCGAGTTCTCGTCTCTGCTGATGTCTCACCTGTGGTCCACGTCTTCCCTCTTCTCCCCTTCCAGCTTCGAAGTGAAAAAGAGACACGGAACAAGCTCATCGAGTCAGACCTGGACAGCAGGCTGCCCGGCAGGCTCTTCAGGAAGTAAGGCGCTTGGGGCCTGAGGACTGTGATGGGCTGTGCTGTGGGGGCGCGTGTGTGACACATGGCGTGAGGGTTAATGCATCAACGAAACTGAGTTTAGCCCAGCAGTCTTTAAATGTGCGGGAATGTTTGGGGGGCAGAGGGGGACGCTGAGGTGGGCGAGCGTGTGTGGCATTTGGGAATGAAATCGGACCACAGCACTACTTCTCCTCTGGCGCAGGGGTCCTGAGTCCCAGCTGCTTCTGTAACTGGAAGTGCTGTGGGCTCAGGGACACCACCCCAGGGCCAGCCTGCTTCACTCAGTGAACAGCCATCCAATGATCTCTTATATTTACCTGCCCCGTAACCAACAGATTTCAGAGCCTGCTTTTCCTGTATTGAACAGGCTAGAGCTCTAAAGTCACGCTCTAAAGCCAAACGCTGAACCGTAGTTGGCAGGAAACCAGGGGTTCGGGGGACGCAGATGCAGAGGAAGGCTGAGCACACTTCTGTCACCGCTGCTACTCGGAGGTGTCTGGCCTCGTTCCCTGACACCCGCCGTCTGCATGCTCAAGAAATGGTTTATCGTTTCTGAATGACACTCAGACTGCCTCCTTTATTTAGCAAAGAGAAGCTGCTGTATGAGGAGGAGACCCCCAAGTCCCACGAAGCGGAGGAAGGAAGCAAGGAGTCCAGCAGCTCCAGCTCCGAGGAGGAGGGTGAAGACGAAGCATCCGAGTCCGAGGCCGAGAAGGAGGCGGGTAGGCGATGCGGACGCTCCCGCCAGGCCCGCCCAGCGCCCACGCAGCCCGTTGCAGGGGCAGGCCGCAGAGGGTCCCCGGGGGGGCCCTTGGCCGAAAGCGGGGAGCGTGATGGAATCCCTTTGCCAGGTCTCCTGTAGCCACATGACAAGGGACCGCCTGCTGTGACCCGGGGTTGCTGGGGTGTAGCGGCTGGTTCCCCAAACGCACTGTGCCGACAGGCAGAGGTCTGGAGCCCTCGCAGAGGCACACCCGTCAGGTGCTGCTCTGTCCAGCTGGGGGAGCCGTGAGGGAAGGGTGCTGTCACATTCACAGTGGGTCTGTGCTCCTCTGAACTTGGCCCTGCGGGCGCCACAGGGGAGCAGGTCCGGCTCAGCCTATATTACCTGGGCCCAGCTCCTGGTAGTCCTGGCTTTGCTGACACGGTTGCTCTCAGTCGTGGGAGAATCCTGTCTTTCTTCATGTCTCTGTCTCTGAGGCTCATTGACTGTCACCAAAGGAAGTCAGAGACCAGTGGTTCTATGGCGAGGACAGGCAGCAGCTAAGTTGGTAGCAAAAGGATGACCTTTTCTTCTTCACGGAGACTTGAATTTCTATGAAGCAGGCACTGCTTGCTCTGGAAATGCTAGTGTAGTGCCTGTCGGCAGGTACAAATGTCCGTCTTTTCTATATATTTGTTACGTGTCGAGTATTTCCAGATCTTAGGCTTCATGTATTGTCTAGCACTGGGATCTGGGCTTGCTCTGTGCTAGACCTCTTCATTGGCTACCAAGGGCTCAGAGTGAGAGGGCTGCTGTACCGGCCTCCTGACGGGCACCCGTGCCCGGGTCACCTGTTCCCTGCCGCCCACCTCCACGTGCTGTGGGATCCAAACGCCCCAGCACCTTGTCTCACACGACAGCCCTGTTCCGAAACCTTCTGTGACCCCCTTTCCCACTCCACCTCTGCCTGAGGGTAAGTCCTGAACCCCAGAGCCCGGTCTTCCAGAACTTTCACATCCCCCGGCCAGCTGGCCTTTCCGGGGCAGTCACGGGTCGGGACTCGCGGTGGTCAGAGGAGCTTATTAGCGTGTAGTGAGGAAGAAGTTTTGTTAGGTGTAGAATGTGGAGGAGACTTTCAGTTTTCTGTATCCACTCGTATATGGGAATGGGTGTTGGAGCCCACCAGACAGGAATACCACGGAGTTTCTTTTCTCATGGCAGCAGCGTCTAGAGACTTGTCTAAGTCAGGCATTGCATGGCCCTAATAACCTGTTTGGACAATGGGTAGGCCTGTCTAGCAGAGAGGCAGATGCACACGGAGATAAGATTTTCATCCGCACGTTTGTCGCTTCCCTTGTCTTAATAACAGATAAAAAGCCAGAAGCCATTGTCAACCATTCCAGCTCCGAAAGCAAGAGGTGTGTCACAGAGCAGATAGCAGCGCCGGCGCAGAACACCTTCCCATCCACGAGAGTGAGTGTTTTGGATATTATGTTTCCCCCTGCTGTAGTAACATCCAATTAGAAAAGCCTTAAGGATACATTCTTGCAAAACAAAGATACATTTTCGCCTGCCTTAGTCTGTTCAGGCGGTAGCCTGTAAACAACAGACATTTATTTCTCAGTTCTGGAGGCAGGAAGTCCAAAATCAAGGTGCCAGCAGATTCAGTTCCTGGTGAGGACTCCCCCTGGTTCGCAGGCGCTGCCTTATCTCCAAATATAGTCACGTCAGGAGTTAGGGCTTCAACGCGTGGATTTGGGAGTTGGGAACCCAGACACTGTCTGGAACATTGCCCACAAAAACTATAAAATCATCACCATACGATTTTGGCTACAATGTGTTTAGATAACTTAAGATAGAATCGTCTGGGACCAAAGAAACTTGACAGTTGCCTGTGTTCTTCATATCTGAAGTTAGGTAAGTATTTACCCAAAGCTCACATTGGGCCAGGAATACATCAGCATCCAGCATTAATTGTTTTGGTGACTATGCTTTTTTCACTTCTTGTTTAAAATTTTACTTTCGCCAGTCAAGGCGTCATAGCTGTGCCCACAGAGCAGAGGTAGAAAGGACACGTTGCCATGCCAGCGTGGCCCAGGCCTCTCAGAGCTGCCAGTGCCTAGTCAGGGGACAGCCAGTGGCCCTGCCCTCCAAAGGGAAGTCAGTTTTGAGGTTAAGAATGGGCCTGAACTCTTTGCGATGAAGCTGTTCAAAAGCTGTATGGTTTGATGGGTATTAACTCAGTGGTCTTAGTACCTCATGAATTGAAAAGGTGGGGCTGGTGTCATTGTGGGAATAAGGGGACAGGCTGGGAGCATCTCTGACCGGGAGACGATCCCCAGGGAATGAAGTCCTCCCTCGTAGCCACGCTGCCTCAGCCCTCCCACTGCTCTGGGTGTGGCCAGACCTGCTTTTCTAAAGAAAAACACTAAACTGAAAAAATGCAAACACACACATATGCTTGTTCCACTTGGCGGAAATGGTACTGGGACAGGCACTGTCCCTCAGAAGCAGGTGGCTTGTTGAGTGCTGACGTGCTTGGGCCGCTAACGCTAGAAGCAGCACATAAAAATGTACATTCAAATGTCAGATGAAAAGAGAAAATCCAAGTGAGCAGACAAGGGACTTAGAGTGTCCCCTGCATTGTCACTGTACCTGGCAGTGAAGGTCCCCAGACCCAGGGAGACACAGTCGGCTGATGTTCTAAAGACTAGTTATACCCGAACTGGCCTTTGGGCCGACACCAGATCGGGACGTTTTCTTTGGTCTGTGGCAAACTGAGATGAAGACAGTGTAAGCTCCATAAAGCTTTCTTTTCTGAAGTTAAATTTCTTTCTTCTTAAAATGAAACGATGGTGATGGAAATAGTAACCAGTTTCTGACCATCAAGAGGATGGCAGCTCTGTGGCTTCTGCCGTGTTTTTCTTTTTGACGGTGCTGCTGGTGAAACCCGAAATGCTTGGACCTGCCGCCGTAGCTCAAATCAGCTGTTTCCTTGAGATGAGAGCAGACCTTGAGCGGCGTGGCCCTTGGTGTCTCAGTCATTACTGACGGTGCACGTCCGGGGCATCTCGTGTTGTCCGGTGGTCACAGAGTCCGAGGAGGAGCTAAGCTCATGTCACCACTTCTCAGAGCAGCGGGTTAAGGACCAGGGAGGTGACGTGTCCTGTGCTCAGGTACACGGTGCGTTTAGGGAAGGCGTGTGACTGGAACTCGGACCTTGGCACTCCAAGGTCAGGGCCCATCACACACGGACAACAAACGGCGTTAATCCTCAGGGCCAGCCGCCGGGTCGCCTTCCAGCTCAGGGACAAAGGGAGCGTTGGGGTGCCTGGCGTCTGCCGGGGGACCGAGAGCAGGCCGTGCCTGTGCTCTCCTCACTCCGCATGTGGCCCCCCTGGAGCTGAGTGTGGAAAGGCCACAGGCTGAACACGGTCGTCAGGCTCTCTCTCTCTCTCTTTTCCGACCCGCTCCTCCCCGATAGCTCTCCAGCCTCAGTAACAAGCCGGGGGAGCCCGCAGACGAGTCCCCTGCTTCGTGGAGACTGGGCCTGAAGAAGACTGGCAGCCACAGCGTGCTGACCGAGGCGGCTCCCCGGGGCCGGGGCGCCGCCCTGCCCCGCTCGTCATCCAGCCCCCGGGTCTCGGCTCTGGGGGACAGCAGAGAGAAGGTGCTGTGGGCCGCGGGGGCGCCTCCCTGAGAACCCCAATGACGTGAAAGTACTCCGTGGGCCCTGGGCTGACTCTGGGGCCGTAAAGTCCGAGGGAGGCGGGCACCTGATCGCTCAACCAGCGAGCGCCCTGCTTGCTGCTACTTCGCAGAAAGGAAAGCCCTGCCCTTTTGTCACAGTTTATGTTCGTCCGTCCTTATCAATCAGTCAGAAGCCTGACGACATGGCTGTGGCCCAAAAAGTCCCTCTGAAGCAACACAGCAGTTTATCCTTTGGGTGTTTGGGAGCGAGTTCCTCAGCTGAGCTTCCTTGATGCTCCGGCAGATGAGCGCTCGGGAGGGCGCTCCGGCCTCAGTTTCCCAGTAGGGCGTGTGGTCAGGCTGACCCCACAAGCAGCCCGTCTGCACACAAGCCAAGACGAGCACGTGCCCATCCCCGCACGCTCGGTCCCGGATCCTCCAGGGCCTCCCTGATGGTATCCCTTGTGTAGCCCCCGCTCGGTGCTGCGTTCCTGCAGAGCACGGGCGGGCGGGCTAACCCTGCAGCCCATCTGTGCTGCGTGAAGCTGCATTTCAGGAGGAGGAGGCTGGGCAGGAGATGGGGAGGAGACGGGGCCTTTCTGTCTGCAGCCGCGCAGCCGGTCTGTGCCGCTCTTTTCCTCTTTAGCTTATCCTGTTTTTCCCATGAGAACGATTCCCTACGTGCTGGTTTTAATGGAGGACCATTAGGAATCAGCCTCGGAAAGCTAACCTTTTGTAATGCTCCTCAAACTGGAATTGGGATTGAATCGGGAAATCAGATTATCTGGGGATATTAACTTCTGGCTTTTTACACAGACATCGTGTTCCCGCGTCTGTGTTATACCTTGCCTGTGTTTTCCTTGTCTCGGTTTTACAGGACAGAGAAAACAAAAGCTATTTTACTTCACTAACGTCCCGGAGGCTCAGCGGCACGAGTGACACTGAGGAGAAGGAGAACAGGTACCATCACAGAGGCCAGCACCCCTGGCGGTGTCCCCACACGCTGTGCCACTGGCGGTGTCCCCGCACGCTGTGACTCGCTGCTCCGTCTCAGCACCCCTCCCCCAGCCCCCACTCTGCCAACTCCTGTCCTGAGGTCCTCACTGCGCCAAGACCCTTCGGGGGTCGGGGGTGGGCTCGCTGCCGCCCACCAGCAGGCCCTGTACAGGCCAGGTCCCAGCACAGGCTGCCCCAGGGTGATTGCTGTCCACGTTGTCATGTAACCGAATCGGTCCACTTCCGATTGGTAGCAGTTAACATGTCAAGTCCACATCAGATCAGATGAATGTGGGATTTTGAGGCATCCCTGTGTCTCAGGGTGAACCTGACCTAGAGCCTGTCTCTCAGGTGTGTCCCCTGGGCGTCACCTGCGCATGGCAGAAACACAGAATCTCGGGCCCCACCCCAGACCTGCTGAACTAGAATCTGCATTCTAGCAAATTCCTTGGACAATTCAGTGCACACTGAATTTGAGGCCTGCTCTGCTGACCCCTGTGAAACTGGCACCCTGTCACTCTTGTAGCAAAGACCCTGGGGACACCTGTGGGTCAGAGATCCTAGCACAGCCCTGCCCCAGATGCCTTTGTTTCTGATGTGAAAGGGGCCTCCAGCAAGTCCTCTTTTTCCTCTTTCCCTGTGACAGACTTACTCATTGTCCCCACAGTCCCCCCCCCACACACACACACCCCCATCCCTTTCTCTGCTCACTACGAGCATCCTATGCCGGGGACTGACTTGCAAAGCTCTTTAAAGGAGGAATACAAGTGACTTGTCATTACAGAAAGGTTAGAGCCCTTTGACATAAGGACTTGGTACCTATTGAAATTGGTTGGCTTTGACGTTGATCACAGAAAGCAGGTAGTAATATTTAACTCATCCTCTGCCTACACAGAAGGCAGGTATATAAGAGAACCGCTGACAAATGTGTTTCTTTAGCGGGATTATGGTCTGCCCGCCTGGCTCTCGTCTCGCAGTGTGTGCGTGTCATGGGCAGAAGCTGGGGTCAGTGTGTGGTGTGGCTTTCTCTCCTGCCTCTCAGGGGATCGGCTGTTAACCTGGTGAGGAGTGGTTCCTACACGCGGCAGCTGTGGGGGGACGAAGCCAAGGGCAGTGAGACGCCACAGACGGCTGCTCCTTCCACCTACGTGTCCACCTACCTGAAGAGGTACCAGGTTCTAGGCGGGAGGCGGTCCCCATCTGGCCATGGGATTTGGGTGATAAGCACACACCTCTGTAGCCAACTGGCCCCACAAAAGTGAATCCAAAAATGAATTCCTTGTAGGTTTTTGGGGAGTAACATCTTGACTAAATTTAAATCAGAATTCATTAATCTTCTCATCTCAGTTAGAGGAAGCTGATTGCAAGTCCTCAGCACAGACAGACTGAACTTGCACTTGTTCCTCTCAGTCCCCACCAGGAGTGCCTCCCGGACCGACCAGGGCTGGACTTAAGCCACCTCGGCTGGTAGCTAGCTGTCCTGTTGCTACAACGAGGGCCATTGCCATCTCAGGCTGTGGTTTGGGGAGAGGAGGGGCGGGCCCGCAGGATGGTTTTGGGGGGAGATGGAGGCGGTCTTGTCCTGCACTGAAGAAGCTTCCTGTGAAGCCTGTTAATTTAGGGACTTGGGTTGTGGTTTTTTTATGACTTGAAGGACCCATCAGTATTGCAAGTTGCACGTTCGGTGCAGAGAAGGTGCATGATTCTCCCCCTCTCCGCTCAGCTGTCCCCTTTTCTGCAGTTACTTTCTTTGCTGGGTACCAGCCGCAGAGCGCCTCTGCCAGAGCCACTAAGTTACAAGATACACTTAATTAGTGTTCATTGCAGCTTTGCCGCTGACATGGGAGAATCTGACTCTCAGTCCTTGCTCTGAGTTCTTTCTTGACACCACTTACTTGCCCCTCCAGCCGCCCCTTCGCACCACAGCCCTCGTCAGCAGGTTTTCTAGGTGCTTCCCTGGCTGCCAGACAGGCTTTGGCCACAGACGATATGTGGGGGTTCAGATCTTCGTTCCACTTGCCGAGCAGCCTTGTCAGCTGGTTAAGGTGGGATGTGGGAGCTAGTGAGCTGCAGAGCAGACAGCCGCTGTTGCCTTGGGCTTCAGTCCTGCAGGAAGGGCCCCCCAGAAGTAAACAGGTGCAGCTTGGGTCTCACGGAGGCCGCACCTGCTTCTCTTGATGGCCAAGGCATTAGTCCAACTAGATACACCGTCCTCCTTGTGTTTGGACCCGAGACCAAGACGCGACTCCTCAAAGAAAACAGTGCTGTGGACCTAGTGCAGGGAGCACCACAGGATTCACAGGCATTCCGTTGTTTTGTGGTGGGTTGTTGACGCTCACAGTACAGGTCACCAGCACGTGGCTTGAGGCCGTGTCACGGGGTTTGATAGATGCCGTTGGGCAGGGTCCTGGCGACCAGAGCAGAAGGGCCCCCTCTCCCTGGGGGGGTCGCAGGCTCAATCATGTAAGCGCTTCTGAGATGAGGCCGACGCCTGGCGTCACACGTGGATCGCCTACAGCCCTAAGGCCTTTTTGGTTTTATAAAGTCTTATTTTATGATTTCTTTCAAAAGGACAGAACCATGTGGCACCGCTATATAAAAAGAAAGTGTGAGCAGACATTTGTCGTCCCTGGGCTGTGCCAAACCTCAGTGCACGTCCCATGTTCTAGTCCATCTCTTACCTTCAGGCAGAAATGCCTTTTTTGTGACCCAGTGAAATGCATCTTTTCCAAAGAGGGCTTCATAGCGTTTTTGGTCACCCCAAGTGTCCGATTACTATTATAGTCAAGAAGTTTTTAAAGGGGCCGGCTGAGTGGCTCAGTTGGTTAAGAGCTCGCTCAAGAGTTTGAGCTCTGAGCAACAGCGGTTCGAGTCCAGCCCGAGCTGAGCAGCCNTGAGCAACAGCGGTTCGAGTCCAGCCCGAGCTGAGCAGCCGCTGAGCTGCCAACAGGTAGCAGGATGGCTCAGAAAAAAAAAAAAAAAAAAAAAAAAAAGAAGTTTTTAAAAATTCTAACCCAAATAATTGTTTGTCGCAGTTGAGATGGTTCTTCCCTGTCATCTGTTGCCCACACAGTATAGCTTTCTGGACTTAAAACTTTAACCCCAAAGGCTCTTTCCCACGGAGATTCTTTTCCCCACTGTTCCACGCAGACCTCCGCTCCACACCCCTCCAAACCCTGGTCTCACCTTTGCACAGTCACCTCTCTGTCAGGTGGACAGCTAGGGTGCCCGGCCTTTAGCCTCGGGGCTTGTTCGGGGGGTTTTTGTGATAAAATGATCCTGTGTCCTGTCGTCTCCTTTCTGATCCTCACTCCTTTCCCGCATTCTCCTCTTCTGCTCGCTCTCCTGCTCACTGGTCTGTCCTCGTGTTTCTTCACTCTTCTGGATGATTGACAGATGCCTTCTGGCTGCGATGACGCAGCGCTAGCTGGAGCTGGTCACTCCACATCCCAGGGGTCAGGCCCTCGCGCCCTGCATCCCTGCTCAGTGCACAGGGTGGGAGGCGGTGCTGGGGACGCTGGGCGAGCAGCTGTCCTGAAGAACCTGCTGTGTGCTGTTTTTCAGTGCTTCCTTTGGTAGAAGTAGTGGCCCCACCCGCCCCTACATTTCAGCCAATCGCAATGCATCTCCTGCCACCTCACCCATTACCATTGGTTCATCCACCTGTCGGGGCAGCAAGTGGCCACCTGCCTCTTCTTGTCCTGCACCGGTCAGTGCGGATGGCCCACATCTATGCAGCATGGCAGGTAAGGCTTCTTGGAGCCATTTGAGTGACAGTCATCCCGGCGGACACCTCTGGACACATATATGACACTTGACCCAAAGAAACTGTCAGGCACGGCGAGCAAGTGTCCCTGTGAGCACACCCCGGTGTGACGCGGGCACCCTGGCTGGTCTCGCACTGGCCGTCGAGCAGCCACAGGGTGTGCTGGCTCTCGCTCTTAGCATTGCTCACTCTGACTGCTCTGTCTCTGTGACCTGGCCAGCTGTGCTGACAGTGTAAGCGTCACACCGCTGGGGTAAATCACACACTGAAATACCCCGTGCTTCACTCTTGATTTTCCAACATCACGAGTGGGACTCTCTTATTTCGTCTGTTTGAAAGATGGCATACAAACCAAATCAGAATTATGCCGGGTTTCTTTCCCGAAGACTCCCGCCTCCTTCTGAGGATCCCCAGCCAATGGAAACAGCTTGGGGAGGGAGAGGCGCGTGGCCTCCACGCTGTTCCTGGGCCAGCCTCTGGGTCCCTAGGCCGTGTAAGGGGCAGCCAGGGGCACTGTCACTGAGGAAGCACAACAGGCCTTCTTATGCGGTCACACGCCTTCACTTCTGGGTACGGAAGAGGGACTCCTTTGTGGGGTCTTGTTTCTGCAACTGACAAAGGAACTTAAAGAAAATGAAAATCGCTGCTGACGCTGGGTCGACAGGCACGCACTGAGGGTGCTGCTTGCGTGGCACTTGTCAGGTACTCGGCTTCTTCCCCTAAAACAAGTGCTGGTCATCCATTTGGCCCAAGGGGTAGGCGTGGATGGGTTATTGTGATGCTGTATAATGATAGTAGGTCCTCACAGTAATGCATTTGCATAGGCACGGCAATTGTCAGCCCCTCAGTTGAAGAAAACAAAACGCTTAGAGGTTCCTTGATGAACGGTTGCCACCTGGGATGAGGAATAAGAGCGCTGCCATCTGTTGAACCCTATCACGTGCCAGTCGCTGGGGTGGGTCCTGGACAAAACTTACATCGGGATTTGATTTACTCGCACATAACGGTAAATCCAGATAATAGTGGCTTAAATATGATAAAGGTTTTTTCTTCTCTCACTTAGGATAGTCCAGAAATAGGCAGGGCTGGCGCACAGCTCCAAAGTCATTAAAGGATCCAGGTTCCTTCTGTCGTTCCGCTTGATGGTCCCTTGATCGGGCTTCTGTTTCCATTGGCTGCCTCATGGTCCATAGCAGCTGCTGGAGCTGGAGCCATCATGGCTGCATTCCAGGCAGGAAGAGGAGGAAAGGGGCACGCGTGCAGAGAGGGGATGCCTCTGAGCTGAGCGTTTCCCCCAAAACACTAATTTTCTGCGTGTCTTATTGGCTACCCTGAGCAGCAGGAGACTTCGGAAGCTGCAGGTTTATAACCAGGGACATCGCTGCCCTCGATACTATATTGGCTGTGTTAGTAAGGAAGAAACGGGACGTGAATATGGGTTAGGCAGCTAGCTGCCTCGGGCACACGTTATAATAGTCTTATAAAGAGCCCCCCAGTGCATGAAATGTCATCCTCGTTTTATAGATAAGGAAATGGAGCCGAAAAGCGTAGACCAAGTCCTCTGTTCTGGGTCCCACAGTGAGTACGGGGCTGAAGTGGACGTGAACCCCAATTTGTGCATCTCAGAGCCGGTGTCTCTTTCACTAGATGGTCTCCACTGAGTTTATGTTTTATCCTGGGCACTATACGAAGTGTTCCACACACATTATTGTATTTAATCATCACAAGACTCCTGCCTTTTAAGTCCTCATTCTCCCCACTTTACACAATTACAGTCAGAGAAGTTAAGTCGGCTGAAACTTAGCCCCAAGTGGCTCCCACACCTCTGATCCTTGCTCTGGAGTGACTCTGCTCCTAATCCCCTCTTTGTAAAATTATGCACATTTCAAAATGATAGCAGGAGCCTTATCTGTAATTTAATAAAATAAAACAATGGCATTTCTATAGCCTAAGAAATTGCAGAGAGACCAAAACATGTTATTAACCTGAAAAGAATTTCAGGTAAGCTTTTGATAAGTGTAATTTTTTATAGCTTTGTGTCTGCTAATTTTATTAGTACTTCCTATAGACACCTTGTAAGTCTGAGGAATCGTTTGCCTTTTTTTTTTTTAATTAAAAAGTGAAAATAAATTTCCTTTTATTCAGGTCGTTGATCACTGCTGGAGAAGTAGCTTGTGTTCCTTGGATGGCACTTCAGAGCTGTTCTATTTTTATATTTGCATCTAGGTACCATAGTTAGGTTTTCGTGATCCGATTATTTGTTTCAAGTTTATTCTAATGTGATAATTTGAAAGTGAGCTTCTCACTTCTCATTAGCATTTGTGGTCATTGTGAGTAGGTGAAAAAACAAGGTTTTTGCATTCATTGTGTGCATTGCTCTTCCCGTTTCTGTGTCAATTTTGGGTCTCTGTTACCCAGCAACAAGCTGTGACATCACAAACGATAGCTTTCTGGGTGGAGAGCCAATGGTGGCTCTCAACTCTGTGGACACAAAGACCTTGTTTGCATGTGACTGACTTTAATTACACAGCTGGCTGTTGGGAAGTCAGTAGTTAAGGTTTTGTTTCAGTTTCTCATGTGCAGTTGTGAATACAGACAGCCGGGCGCCTGGTCAAAGGGCTGGGCCGGGGGCACGAAGGGCCCTGGGGCTGGAGGGTGTCCAGCAAGGACCTACATCGTCCACAGCACGGCCCCTGTCCAAGCTGGGGACCACCACACAGACTCACGGCAGAGCATTAGGGGGCAGGTGGGGATGAGTGTCGTGAATCAGTGTCATTTTCGTGTGAGGGGCACCTCCCTGTGTGCCTGTGGGAACCAGATGGTACTCGGCCGCCATTAAAGCAGCATGTCACCTCTTTGCCTTGTGCCATTAGCTCATTTAAAAAATGTTTTTAATCTCAGGAAAAAAATAATTTCATAAAACATAGCTCCTCGGGCAGAGGATATCTGACTGAATGTGCAGTCGTACTGTTCAGAGATTGAAGAGCTCAGAATTAAAGAAACCAACCAACAAAACCTGAAGGTTCTCTAGGTCAGCGTGTTTTGAGCCCTCTGGGTCTGAGCGGTGCTTTGTTGTGTGACGTGCCTGACCGTCCTCTCTCTGCTGTGTCTTCTTGATTTCAGGACTCCTCACAAGTCCCAGGCTGACCCCACAGCGGAGAGAACCGCAGACAGCGTCTGTACCAGCACGCCTCTGTGTGTGATCACCAACCGCCCCCCGCCCAGCACTGCCAGTGGGGTCACAACCTCCACTCTGCTCTCCAGTCCCGGGCCGGACTCGTCCGTGGAAGGCAGGGAGAGACGGAGGTGCGTCTTGGGGGAGTCTCCTCTGGGGGGGTCTCCTTGGAGGTGGGAGATGAAGAAATGCTGTGAAGCTTTTCCTCAATCTCGAATGCGTTGATGAGATCAGACCTTGATATTACAGATTGTGTTTTGTATTTTGCCTCTGGGAGACTTTGGGTGGAGCTCTTATTTGTCTCTGATTATTTAACAAAGGTCCCTGCTCTGCCGTGGAGACGGGCATAGGTTTTCTGTATGTCTAGTGAGAAGCCATGTCAGGTGTGGATTCACCGTTTGGTGATGAGCTTTCTGTTTTGTTCCCGGCGGCCCATGATGACTTCTCTGGCAGCAAAGAGAAGCAGTGACATGGTAAAAGGCTCAGAGAAATAGAGCAAGGATATAAAGTTTTAAGGAATTTGAGACGAATACCAGAAAAGGAATGGAAAACATGTGGTGATCTGGTAGCGGCATAGTGACTGGCTCTTCTGCAGTCTCTCAATTTAGAGAGCGAGTCAGAACAGTCGCGAGTTGACGCAGACGAGACTTAAGGTCGAAGCTGAGAGGAACTCTGACGGTGTGACCAAGGAGAACGGGCCATGTCTCCCTGTTGACGAAGTGTGAGAAGTGGAGCAGTCCCTTTGGGAGCATCTAGGGCTGAGGACGGCTGTCCCCTCTTTCAGACTAGAAAGAGAGGCGAAATCTTACCTAAATTTAGCTCTCAGTTTGACTTCATCTTATTCTGAACATCTAGAGCAGCGGTTCTCAACCTTCCTAATGCAGCGACCCTTTAATACAGTTCCTCATGTTGTGGTGACCCCCAACCATAAAATTATTTTCCTTGCTACTCTATAACTGTAATTTGCTCCTGTTATGAGTCGTAATGTAAATATCTTTTTGTTTTCCGATGGTCTTAGGCGACCCCTGTGAAGACCCCTGTGAAAGGGTCATTCGACCCCCAAAGGGGTCGCGACCCACAGGTTGAGAACCGCTGATCTAGAGGAAGATTTTATTTTGTGATTGTGTATATGTGTGTAATAAGTCAGAGAATCTTACCATCAGATGTTTGCTCTAAAACATTTATCATAAGTGGAGATGGGAGGGAGATGTTAAGTGGAGTGAAAAATAGTGTTTTTCCCCTTCCTTCCTTAATTCCATCCTTCCATTTTTCTGTCCTTCCATCCTTCCATCCTTCCCTTCCTTTGTGTCATTTATTTACATAAAATTGAAGAAATCCCACTCCTGGGCTAACAGGTCACAGAGCCCACAGCTGTCATCCCTCTACTGGCTTCCAGCCAGGGAGTGTCAATAAATTACATACTTAGGTATGTGATGCTTATGCTCAGATGGCTCTTAGATTTCATCTGGCAGCTATAAGCAGAGCAGCCTTTCATTGGCTAGAAAAACTTCTCTTGAAAAATCTTTCTGAGCTGAGACAAGTAAAATGGGTGAAATCCATCATTCGAATCGTCGTCTCTGAAAGAATGGGGAAATTGGGCCCTTTGTCGGACTGCATTGTAAATATTGTCTGCATGAACCATTGTTTAGAGAAACCTAAACACAGCTACTGTCTCCTGGGAATTTTATAACCTGTAGTCAGTAAGATAGCAGCTGCTACAGACTTTGAGTTTCTTACAGATGATTTATTCTGTCCACAAATATTTACTGAGTACCTGTGATGTACCGCATGTTACAACTAGGGCATGTCTCCTCGAGGAGCTGCAGGTGGAAGGCTACAAGGATTAAATCAAGATGTTGATGTGTTATAATGTGAAGGTGGTGTGTCAAGGCAAGAACTCACGATAACATAGGGAGACGCTTGATTTGTTAGACAAATAATATTCACTAGATAATAGACTAAATAAGGAGATGGCATCAGAGAAATAAGTAGGACCCTAGATAAAAAGCTCTTGGACTCAAGTCACCTGATCCGTACTAGCGTTCATTCTTTTCAAAGTATTTACCGAGTACCTGCCGTCACCCAGTGCTGTGATCAGCCCAGACGATACAGCGGTGAGCACGCAGGCAAGGTCTTGGCCCAGGGGACTGTGTGCTAGGCAAGAAGCAACGCTGAGAAGGGGGTGTGACCGTGTGTACAGGAGGCCCTCTCCTGGGGGTCACAGGACAGGCTCCTGACGGGGTGCTCCAGTTCAGATCTGTGGGACCTGTGGACACGGGTGGACGGACGGCATGAGCGTTCCAGGCAACAGCCTTGGGGAAGGCGCTCGGTCCTGTGGCAAAGCTGAGGGAGGCTGAGTGTGGACAGCTGGCACAGTAGTGGTCGTGGAGGCTGGAGGAATGGGGGCTGTTGTCTCGCGGTCCTACAGCCGGCATGCTAAGAACCCCCGTGGGCCCTGGAAGAGTAGTTCTGAAGAGCTGTATAAGACGCCACTCGTGCCATCTGATTCACCCACTCAAAGTGCTCCAGTGCGCAGTTCCCGTGTATTCACAGGTACGTGCGGCCATCACCACGCTCCACTTTAGAACATTTCGTCACCAGACCTTACCTAGCACCCCACCCCCATCCAAACGAGGCTGAGCAGTGGGACACAAGGTGACTGGAGCTGCCCTGGAAAGGCGGCGAGCAGTGAGCTGCCTGGCGGCATAGGCGGCGGGTACTTCAGGGAGCGTGAGGAATTCCAGGGCCGAGCTCCGAGCTCCGGGGGCCTGAGCTGGAAGAGGCAGGGCCCTGTCTAGTGTGGAGCAGGTGTGATGAGGGGAAAGCATGCTGTGCCAAAGGAACTGGACAGGGTGGGTTAAACGACGCTAACACGTCGCTCAGAAGCCGCCCAGGACCGCGCCTCTTGGGGCTGGAAAGGGGGGGTGTTTGGATGGTTAGAATTTGCAGCATTTTCCAAATTTCTGTGTCCGTGGACACAAAAATTTTTTTCCACCCAAGTCTGGTATTGCACTGGGCGTGCTTAGAAATCGTGCAGCTAGAGATCAAGGCAGGAGCCGGCAGCGAGGGGCCCTGACCTCCCGGCTGTGGAATCCCGCGGAGGTTTCAGCTGGGGAATGACTCCATCAAATAAAACGTGTCATTTAAGCCATTACAGAATTGAAGCCATTTAGTTCCTCCCTCTAGACAAACAAACTGAAAGAAAAAAATCACATGTTTTGAAAACAGCTGAATTTCCCTCTGAAAGAGCATGCTGGGTGCTAATTCTTCCCTGGGAGCTCCAGCTTTTTCCCTAATCTGCCCCTGTGGCTGCGTGCTGATGCCTGCTGGGAGCCCGGATGGAGGCCTGAGCCCACGCTCACAGGTCCATTTGGGGCTTCAAAACGGCCCAGTAGGACACCACCACCACCAGCACCAGTCGCCTCCAAAGCAGGCTCCAAGCATGGCTGGAAGGGGCGGCCGCCCTTTTTCGAGTGTTTTGTTCTAAGAGGCGCTAGGTGGGTGCACACTTACCTGCTGGCCAGTGACCAGCCTGAGCCGGCCACCCTGTGGTGACAGTTCTTCCTCTTGGCCACAGATGTGCTGTGAAACGGTCAGAGCTAGAAACAAAAGCATCCGTTGTGATACCAGCTGATGACATGAGAATGTCAACATGAAATTTTTCCAGGGTGGGGGTTATGGTTGATATTTTTTTTTCTGCATTTTCCAAAGTTCCAGCATAATAAAGTATTACCATTATCATGGGGGGAGGACAGGAAAACTAAAAAAAAATGAACTCCGGGGCCACAGTCTTGTGCTGTACGTCTGTGAAGATGCCACCATCGCTGAGGAGGAAACAACAGTTGAGATTCGAGGTTTGCAGGCTTCTGGGTGATTTATGACTTTGCCACGTGAGCTCAGGGTGGGGCTCCGGAAACAGTTCTTACTCTTAAGAGGGCATGGTCTTGGGTTTACAAAGTTCCTTTTTTTTTTTTTTTTTCCTCCTGAAAAGCTCAAGTATGTAAATTTTCTGTTTGCTTGATGGACCCGAATAGAAGTTAAGCTTCCCTGGGTTGCAGGTAGGAGCACGGAGGCCCTACGAGCGGGGATGACTGACTGGCCCAGTGTCACACCTTGAGTCAGGCACCTTGGGGACTATCCTCCATGCCCCCTCTTTTTCTTCACTGAGCTCACCAGCCATTTCTCCTTTGGATTTAAGAGTAAAGGTGCGCGGCCCATGGTCTGAATCTGCAGCCCAGCGTGCAGTCCCCACCCCCAGGCAGGCGAACCCTGCCATCCAGCCTAGCCCAGCCCAGGGGCTCCTGGGGGCTCCAGAGACCAGCGGGGCCATCGGTTTGTGAAGGGGCAGGCAGGGGGAGGGATGCAAGTGGCAGGCAGTTGGCACGGAGCTCTGCAGGGTTGCCAGGGCCACGCGGCAGCTGTCACACAGTGTCCTGATTGGGCTCTTTTTCCAAAGCTCCTGGTTTTCCTTAGCAACACGTGTAAACAGTGCCCTCGGCTAATATTAGAGCCTGATAGTGTGGGGCTCTGGTCTCTGGCCCTGCGCCGCCTCCAGCTTTTCCCGCTCCCCACCCCCAGCCCTGAATTTTACATTCCATTTTATGGGTGCCCTTTCTTTTCTTCATAGAAATGGCTAAAACCGTTTTTCTCTGCAAGAAGCTAAATTCTTTTCTTTCCCCAAATAGGTCAGGATACGGTCAATGGTCAGGATGGGCTTGGTGACCTTGGTGCCCAGGGGGGTCTCCGTTCCTGCTAATTAACTTGGCCACATCCTTGGGTTGTTAGAAATTTAAACGAAGTAATTAAAGTCTGAGTCATGGTTTTTAAAAGTCATTTTACTCATCTCTCTGCCTCCAGGCTAAAGACAGGCAGTGGCCACGCATGAAGGACTCTAGAAAACAGGCCCCCAGGCTGCTCCGGCCTCCCTCCGTTTTGTTGTAAAATGAGCGTTTTCTGTCCCTGTCAGAAAGACTGCAGTGCAGCTGCGCTAGCCGAGGTTTGCCTGGTAACATGAAGAGGCCTCTGCCTGTCTCCCTACTGTGACTATCAGACGGGGAGGCCGTGGAGTGGAGAGCCGTGGGCACAGTTTCTGCTGCTGCGGTTCCGGGGGCTTCTGGCTGCTTAGATGATAGTTACCCTGGCTGATTGGTTTGTGCGGGTTGTTCGTATGATTCCTTTTCTGCCGACATCCGTGAGGTCAGCTCCTGTTGTCTGGTAGCCAGTCTGCTCATACCAGGCAATCTCGGTATTGTTGATTGTAGGGTGGACACTTTTCACATTTTCATACCTGAACTCAAGATGTCTTGTTATTGCTACACATTGCGTGAATTTGGTTGTAGGGTTCATTTTGTTACTTCCACTGAATTGTGTGCATTGCTGGAACAAAATATGTCTAAATAAAGCCTAAAGGATCCCTTTCAGTAACTACTGAGAAGTGATAAAAGGTGGTAAGAGACTGTGTGCCGGGCACTGCCTTTCCTCTCCGAGTGGGGAGGCGGTGACGGGTCAGGTCCCGTGCAGTGAGCTTACGGCCACCTGGTGAGAGTGATGCGTTTAGACACAGGACGTGGGCGGTGATGCTGACGCCTGGGGGCATGCTTTTGGGGGTGATGAAAATGTTTTAAAATTGATTTAGTGACAGTTACATAACTCTGTGAGTATACTAGAAACCAGTGAGTGGTACTCTTAAACGGTATGTGAATTATATCTCAATAAGGCTGTGTAAAAATAGCTCTGGTGCCATTCAGCGCACTGCACAGTTCTGGGCCAAAGACCTGATGACGCCTCCGTTACTGCAGTAAGATGTAAGGTCATGAATTAAGGTCGATTATCTTTTTCCTGTGTTTCTGTTGCTAAACATGGCGATTGAGACACAAACTCACTTCATTTTCCAGAGACAGTGGCATTTGTCACACAGTTGCTCAGCACAACACTTAATACTTCAGGAGTGGGGGGTAAATGTGTCACCTCCCCCAGGATACATGCATTCCAGAGGGAAGCCGAGAGCCCCCCAGTTACCGCAGCCGCGGTCCTGCCCCAGTGCCCCAGCCTCCTCCCAGTGGAGCCAGAAGTCACCTAACACCTGCTCCTCAGGGTCCTTGTCAGCGCATTTTTAGTTAATCTCCTTTTGATAAGGCAGTTCTTTTCTCAGAGCTGTGAGCATCTGTGACACGTGGGACAGGCCAGCACTCGTGGGACAGGCCAGCACTCGGTGCCCTCAGCCGGCACCCCCTGCCAGTCGACTTTCCTGTGTTAGAAGACGGCCGCTTGTAACAGTCCCGGAAAGCGAGCGTTTACTGGTGAAGGGCAACCAAAGGGGCGGCCACCTGGTGGCTGAAAACTGGGCTTCTGGGAAAGCTGCTGCCAGGTATATTGCAAGGTGGTCTCAGGAGGCGTGACCCGCTCCACCTGGAATGCTTTGACCTGGCGGTGATTCCTTGCTGTTCCTGGTTCTGTGGAAATCAGAGGCCTAGGAAGTTGGTCTTTGTGCCCTGGGGATCAAAGCAGCTTCTGCGCTTGGGGCCGAATGGCGTGCTGAGCTGAGGCCCCAGCGAGTACCAGGCACGGAGCGGAGCGGCCGCCCCAGCAGGTGAACCGTCTGCTTGACCGCACTGATGTGTGAGGGGCAGAGCGGGACGTGTTGGTTGCTCATATTGTTTGGGGGAGCGGGACCTGGACAGGGAGGGGAGAAGGCAGATAGCAAAAATAAGCTCCGGCATTCAGAGTGACCCGTGTGGAACTTCTCTGGAGTTTCTGCACATTCCTGATGAATCCAAACATGGGCACTGACTCAGGGACCCCACCGAGCGGCTGGGGGCAGAGGACAGCTAAGAATTTCGAGACCAGGCACGTGCTTTCCTTTTAGCAGGAGCAGGTATCGGTCATGTCGCTCTTAAGTTGGATGGTCGTCTATTCTTTATGTCTCTTCTTTTACGTATTATCTATCTTAAGTAAATAAAACAAAAAAAAGTAGGATATTTAGGGCAGCGACAGAGCTGGTTTAGGTAGGTGAAGAGGCCGACTGCTCCTTGGGTTGGCCTTCCAACCGGAAATTATGAGTGCAGGGACTCTGCGAGGTCTGCGTGCAAGCTGTCGGCTTACCGATCGAATCTTCATGGAGGAAATTTTTCCCAGGCACGTGGATGGGGTGTTTCCTCACTGCTCTGGGATGCGCAGAGGACAAGTTTGTAGATAAAATTGCAAATCCTGCCGCCGGGCAGCCCTTGCAGTCCCACAGAGACGGTGTGAGGCCTCTGAACTTGCTCTCCCAGACTCCTTCTCGCTCTGTTTTGTGTCTTCTGCGACCGCGTCACTCCTCGCCCAGGTGGGAACCTTGGGCGTCTCCTGAACGTGGTTACATTCGTGCCCCTTGGGGGCCGTGCTGAGCCGCCTTTATGGAATGGCCCGTCACCTCTGCTGAACGCAGTCCTGTTTGTACTGGGAGAAGCCCTCCCCCAGCTCCAGGCTGAGCCAGGACCCCCTCCACACGCTCCTGCAGCACGGTCTCAGTGTGACTCTTGAGCTTCCAAGGGTGCTTCACACCTTGCAGGTGCTGGATAAGCTGCTGAAAGGAGTAGTATCAAGTGAAAACCCGCCCTGTGCAGTAACCGCCTGTGTCCAGCAGGTGGCAGCAGAGGCCCGCCAGCCGTCCACTGGGTGCTCCAGGTTGCAGGTGAGCTCGCCTGCCCGTCCCAGAGGGCCTTGGTGTGCTCCTCACACGAGGGCAGCGGCCCAAGGGGGCAAGGCCCCTGGGTTGCAAGGCAGGAGACCTAGCTTACTTCTCGGCGAGCGCACAGTAGGCCTTCCCAGGCAGGCAGGCCTCTGAGTGGCTTTAGTCCCAGCTCCCTCGTCCTGAACCAGCGAGTTGGCAGGGCCAGAGGGGACTTGTCCACCTCCTGTGCTCAGAGCTGTGGGGTAAGAAAGGGGTGGCCCTAGGCTGTGCCCTAAAACCAAGGCCACCAAGTGAACACCCAGGAAATGCGAGCTCATGTCCTGAGTGCAGGCTGTGCCCAGGCAGCCGTCCTAGGGCTTGAGAGAAGGTGGGTGACGTGGGACAGGCCTCGTGAGACTGTGCAGGCAGCGCTGGGCCGGTGTCTCACAGCGGCCAGGCTGCTGTGCGTCTGGCCCTTGCGTGTACGTAGTCCTCACGGCCTTGTGCGGCGGCTGCGTTCTCATACATGGCAGGACCTGAAGGCTCAGCCTGTGGGACCTGCCCACCGCCACGGAGCTGGGACGTGCCATCAGGCAGTGTCCCGGGCATGGACCTTCTCGAGCGTCAGTGTTTGTCCTGGGAGACCCGCTTCTGAAAATGAAGCTCTGGTGACCACGTTCTTCCGCTCTGAGGTCTGAATGGGGGCCGGGGCTTTCGAGGGAGACACTGACCTGGTCAGAGCTGTGTGTTCAGGGCTCTGACTCGTGTGCCCTGGGGAGGATCCCAGAGCCTGGGCGGGTGCGTGCGCGCGCGCACACACACGCGTGTTTTAGGAACTACAGTATTAAAAAGTCGGAACTGGCCGACAGCAACTGCCTGGATGGTTTGGGCTCTGGCTGTTGTTTAACGGCTGTTCACTCTTCCTCAGGCCCCTGGCTAAGCGTGGCCGGTATCCTGTCTACTCTTTCATGTTTCCTCTGAGAAAACCTTAGTCTTCCAACCTGAAAAGGCGGACAGGGTGTGACTCCCAGTTCTTCTGCGAGAGTGGTTTGCTGCTCATCAGCACATGAATAAAACAGGATCCTGCAGGAACTGACTTCCTTTGTAAGGAAGCTTATAGCATTTCCCGGAGAGGACAACAGAAGCAGAGCTGCAGCTCGGCCGTTTCTCTGGCAGTATCTCTGGCAGTAAAGCCGCTGCGCAGGGGCTTTCCGGCTTTGTTGGGCTCACCTCCATCCTGACAGACCTGCCTTCTGGGCCCCTGCCCTCCAGCGTCGCCACCTCACACTCTCCCTTTACTGTCACTCCTGAAAACGTCACTTGTCAGCCTATGAAACAGCACTTGTGTTCCCCGGGCCCATCCGGTGACACGCTCTGGCTGAAGGCCCTGTGGCCCCGATAGCCAGGCTCCACAGTCATCACCCTGGACCTGGAACTTGGCAGCACTCGGTGGTGCTGGCGGCTGCCTCCGTAGGGCTGTGCTGTCCCCTGACCTCTGCTCTCCTGTCCCCTCTGTTTCTCAGGCCTCCTCTTTGCTTCTCGGGGCTCTTGCACCCCCATGACCTCTGCCCTGCATGGGGACCCAGGCCAAGCCTTCCCTCCAGGTGCCACTGCTGCTACAGCCATTCTGGGCACCTTTCCTTCCCCGTTGCTTCGCCTGTTTCAAGTGTCGCTGCAGGTGTGCATTTCTCTAAGAGTTCTCACGCCCTCTTCCGAAAGAGGCCAACAAATAGGCCAACCCACTCCCTTCCCTGACCTTGAATAGGCAAGAAGGCGAGGTCTGTTTGTTCTTGTGTATTTTTTTAAATCTTCATCATTGGTGCTGCTTAAGTGTCACCCAGTTGAGGAACTTGATAATCAAACTGGAAGCCTTCTTCACTTCTCACCACGAGTGACACCCATCCCCAAGTACTGCCTTTCATTCTTAGGAGCCCTGGGTCCCAGCCTCCCCCTGCATCTGTGCTGCCCTCTCTCAACCCGGCCTCCTGAGTGGGACGTAAACAAATGAGCAGTAAATCGGGCCAGGTTGGGGGCAGACTGGACAACTCAGGCTCTGAACCTCACCCGACCCACCTGACACGGCGAGGCTCAGCGCTAAACGCTGTGATGTGATGACGAAGGACTTGCAGGGCGGTGGCCAGCATAGGCGGAATGTAAGGCTGTTATTTCATCAGACCTTACGCAGCTCCAGCCATAATCTGCACCGTAGTGGCTAACCTGGTTAGCGGGCCAAGGCGGCAGTCACAGCATCCATTTTAGCGGGAGAGAAAAAGTCAGCGTGTTCCGTCAATAGTGCGTTTTAAGGCTGTTTTTGTAATTAAGAAAAAATTCTCCTTAGGCTGGGGCTGGGGGAGGTTGACTACAAAGGGCCATGAGAGAATTGGGGGGGCACTGGTTGTGGTGATGGTTATGAGGCTGTGTGCTTGTCACAACTCAGGGACCTGCCTTCTGACAAGGTAGATGCACTGTGTAAACTACGCCTCAGGAAACCTGACTTACTTGAGTGCCACCGAGTCTTACTTGAAGGAATGTGGGCCCCCTGGAAAGTGGGGTGACGGGCAGGAAGATCAGGCCTTTTCTGAAGGTCGCTTCGATCTAGGTCCTTGACGGAGTTTTTCCATTCTGGACCCTTCCTTTCTTAGCCTGGGCCCCAGAAAAGTCCAGGAACCCCTGAGACTGATCCCAAAATTCTGTTAAACATGAGTGCTGCTCTTCTGGGAAGATTACTTTTTCCATCTGATTGTGAAAAGTAGCTGAGTGTTCAGTAAAGGTTAAAACCACAGTGCCCCTTCTTCCCTGAATGACGCCGTCTTGGGGTTCTGGTCCTCGGCGCCTACAGCCCTCTGCTCGCACAGGTCTGCTCCTGACGCTGCGCTCGCTCGCTCTGTCCTGAGGCCGACCTAAGGGCGTTTCTTCCCCCCCACGCCCCGTCACATTTAACGTACGTTAGTGTTGAGCATATCGGGGACAGTCCCCATGCATTCCCTGTCACTACCAACTGTGGTGACAGAGTTTTCTTTGAGCGTGGATCCAGTACATCTCTATGCGTCTCCTCCTGTTTGGACAATGACCGGGAGTGGAAAGGGGTTGTGTTCCCTGAGCAGTGGGCACAGGGACAAACAGGGAAGCCTGCCGTCACCGCTCCCTGTCAGCCTGTCCTGGAGGTCCCTGCCAGAGCATAAGGAAGGCAAGAAATGCAGATTGTAAGGACGGGGGAAGCGGAAATAAACCTCCCGTGTTGCAGGCGACATGGTCCCTCAGGAGCAGCGACGAAGCTGTATTTTGGTGTAATTTCGCCGACTGCGTTTCTGTCGTTTTTTGGTCCTGTCTGCGGTCACTCCTCGGGTGTAAGAGTCACCTTATCGTCCCTCAAGGACGTGCGTCAGAGGTCTCACTCCTGCTCACTTGCTTCTCGGCAGGTCGTATCTGACTCCTGTCCGGGATGAGGAGGCCGAGTCTTTACGGAAAGCACGCTCCAGACAAGCTCGGCAGACCCGGAGGTCGACGCAAGTGAGTGTGAGGCCCTTTTGTGTCCTTTTGTCTGTCTGCCTGTCTGTTGGAAGAAGAGTTAAAAAGCAGTGAACTGAGTGCCTCTTCCCAGCCACTGACCGAGAAGCTTCCTTCTGTGATGTGTCGTACCCTGCACACCATCAAATGAGGTCACAGACCTCCCGCCATTCCCACTTCGTCCTCCAGGCTCAGGGAACGTTTACCCACTTCCTTCCCTGTACCGGTCACTCCTTTCATGCTCAAGAGTCCCTAGAGGGGACGGCTTGGCAGCTCCCCAAAATGTCCAGCAGTCCTAACCTTAGGGGCACACTCAAGAAAGGAACACGCACGTCACACAGAAGCTCGTGACAGATGTTTACAGCAGCCTCGGTCACAGTGGCCACATGGAGGCAGCCGTGAGCTGGTGACGGGTGGATAGTTGGCTCTCTTCACAGTGGGCAGTGCCGGGCATTAGGACAGGGAGTGGAGTGCTGACAGCCCTGAGCTACAGCAGGCCGGACCTGGACAGGTGAGCACCGGGGAGGCAGGCAGGGCAGCGAGGTCAGTGGCAGGTGAGCAGGCGTGCGTGGTGGCCGGTCCTCTGGGCCTCAGACTGGGGAAGCCACAGCGTTGTGTTGGGAGTGGACATAGACCCGGCCTGGTTTCTTCGCACACTCGTGTTTATTTTAGCTTGAAACGGCCCCATGTTAAGAGCTTCATTAGGAATGTGATGCTGTTAGATCTTTTAGGGAACGTCCCTGCTTCTGCCACGGTCAGAGTGGACCGTCTCTGACTTGTGATATCTTCCCAGGGTGTGACCCTAACAGACCTGCAGGAAGTGGAGAGGACCTTCAGCCGGTCGCGCGCCGAACGACAAGCTCAGGAGCAGCCGGGCCAGAGGCCTGTGGGCCCCGGAGGGCTTGAGGGGCGTGCCGAGAAGCAGGAGTCCCCCGCCGTGCCCGCCAAGGAGGCCGGCGAGGCCCGCCAGCCCTGGGGCCAGAGTCTGGATGAGGAGGTGAGCGCCCAGGGTGGCACGTGCTGTGCAGAGCAGGGCCAGCGGCGGCCTCCTGTGACGCGGCGGTCCTGCTTCCTAGCGCACGGCTCACGGGAAACTTCACGTCTGTCTTGAGTCGGCAGACCTGTGAGGCTAAAGGGATTCAGGGGCCGTCGGCCATTGAGTGCTCCTTTTGTCCTGAGAGTTGACTGAGGCTTTCTTTTTCCAGTTTTGCTGAGATACAGTTGACATCACACTGTGTTTGGTTTAGGTGCACGCGGGGATTTGATGAGTGTACAGTATGTATGTGAAATGGTTGCCACAATAAGCTTAACTAAATATCACTTAGGTAAATTTACTCCTTAACTAGAGGATAAATGTCTTTCTAGTCTAAAAAGAGGTTGTAGCATATAATAATGAAACACAGACATAGAAGCATTTGCTGAGTGTCTACTCCAGGCATCCCCTTAACCATCGCATGTGTGTTAACCCTCAGAACTGCTCTCCGAGGCGGCTGTCACCGCTTCTGCTTTACAAATGTCAGAGGGACGTGAGCCGCAGAGGTCAAGCAGCCTGCCCAGCGCTTCAGGCGGCCAAGCAGCCGTGTAGGCACGTCCTCTTGACCATTAGCATGCTCTCCAAACTTCTGCAAACCTAGGAGCTTGCAGAGCACCCTTCATCCCGTGCTACACACAGATGCCACTGTTGGGATGGACATGTGACTTATGTGCAGCTGGCAGCTGGAGCTGTAGGTTACATGTCAGGTGGACATAATTCCTGCTTCCCCTCCGACGGCTGTGTTGACACTGGCATCTCTCCTCCCCACTCGCCGAAGCCTCCCAGCTGGGATGACCCATTTTATGGTCACCATGGTCCCAGCAGAGAGAGACCTTGCTGATCTGACTCCGGCCAGGCCGTAGAAACTGAACTGGTGCTTATTACCAGCTCACTGGGTGCTTGTCGGAGGTGCTGCACTGAGCACCCAGCACGCGTTGTCCCGTTGAGGCCTCACAACCTCTGAGGAAGACTCGCCCTGCTTTACATATGGGGATGCGGAGGCCCGGCCAAGTTAAGTGCCGGTCAGGGTCACCCAGCGAGCAAGTGCTGAGGCTCGAACCTGGACCGGGCTCTGTCTGATGCCAAAGCTGACTGTTGTAGTGCTCCTGCCCTTGTCACTTGTAAACAAAATGCAGTCTCTGCAGGCAGTAAGAACTTCTGTCTCTGCCTCTTCAGTAAACCAAGTTAAGACTTAGTGTCAGGTTCTCTCCGTCCTTGCTCAGGGGGGAATGAAAAGCTTTCAGCGGGGACATGGGAGTCCCCAGAGTTCCGATCAGCCCGTGTGGCGAGTTGGAGAGTTCAGAGATGGGTAGGGTGCTCCGATTTGGTCTGTGTTCTCAGCTAAGTCTGCGTTCCGGCCTTCGTGTCCCTGAGCTCCCTGTTCCCTGCGTGGGCCCTGCCTTTCAACTCTCCATTTGAAAAAGTCATCGTCTTGCCTGTTTTCATTCCAAAACCAAAGGGATTTTTATCACCGAGGTCAGGGATAATTTTCCTGGTATCATCAGAATACAGGCTCAGAAGCTGCTTCCCTTCTGGCCGGCTGGCTGGCTGACCGACCGACTGACCAACCCACTGACTGACTGACTGACTGACTGACTAACTGATGCTGGCTGGCTGGCTGACCGGCTGACCGACCGACTGACCAACCCACTGACTGACTGACTGACTGACTAACTAACTGATGCTGGCTGACCGGCTGACCGACCGAGTGACCAACCCACTGACTGTCTGACTGACTGACTGACTGACTTTAGTGCAGCTCAGTACTGAGCACCCACTGCTAATAAGCCTCTTGGTGTAGAAAAGGCCCGTTTCAGTAATTCCGCAGTGCTGTCCTCTGCTGGACGTGACCGCGCCCACCTCACCTGTGCCTTCCTTCCAGCCTCTGCATCGTCGCCTGAGGTGTCCAGCTCAGCCAGACAAACCCACGACCCCAGTGTCCCCTTCCGCTCCGAGCCCCTCTGTCTCTGCCAGCTCCCACCTGCTGCAGCCGAGCAGATCACCAGCCCCCGATTCTGAGAGCTCAGAGACGAAGGAAATGGACAAAAACGGTGTGTAGAGTCCCGGAAGCCCAGGCCCCCCGCCCCATGCACCGATCTCAGTGTTCATGCTGCTTCTTCTCCGTCAGAGGGTGAAGAAGCCGACGTGGGTGAGCCGTCCTCCGACAGGCTGTCGATCCGTGAGCGGAGGCGGGCCAGGGAACACCGCAGAGGCACCGGCATCAACTTCTGGACGAAGGACGTGAGTGGCGGTCTGTGCCGGGTCGGCCTCGGGCCTGGGCTGCCATCGTTTGTGTGGAGCTCACGGGGACTCCCACACGTGGCACAAGCTGCCGGTGTCAGGGACACTGATGGGGCAGAGAAGGAGAAGGACTGCTGGTGTGGGACCCGTCCGGGCGCTCCTGCCGGGCGCCCAGGGCCTGGAGCGTGCCAGGCACTTAGTAGAGCTCAGGATGTGACTGGTGAGGAGTGGGAAACTGACATCCAGCCACAGCAGCAAACAGGGCTCAGCAGTCCCCCCTCGTTCCCAGAAAGTCCCGCAGCCTTGGGCCCCCGTAAGCAGGGATCCTAATGTTTTAGGGGTGCCACGGGGAGTAACCAAGTTCCTCTGACTCAGTTTCACTCTTTTGGGGTGAAAAAGGGAGGAATCACGTATAACGGACGTCCCCGCTTTGAAGTCAAGCACTCACTAGCTGCAAACGCACGTCAGCACCTTACCGCGTGCTCAGCCTGCCCGGCTCCCGGCTCCGTCCCTGCGTTTAGAAACCAAGTGGCTGGTAACCACAAGGCCCCTGCTTCCAGCGACTCCTTTGAAAATTAGACAAGAAATGTCAGTAATTGTCACCTTTTAGAGACTGCGCTCACGATACAAGTATTTCACTGTTGAGGACCAAACAGACTGCCAATGGAGATGAAGTAAAGTGTGTCGGTCCTAAAGGTGCCTCTCCCGCAGCTGCGGCTCGGCTGGCGCTGTGTGACGGCAGGTGGTGTCCGAGCTATCTGCTTGTGCAGCTGCTGCAGCAGTGGCGTCCCTTATCCGTCAGCCCGCGGCCTGTGTGACAGTGACACATGTGCAGGGTGCATAAGGGGCCGGCTGGCCCCATGGCTGTGAAGGACGTCTGACCGTGCCCTCTGGTTTCGTTTCTTTGTAGGAAGATGAAACGGATGGATCTGAAGAGGTGAGAGAAGCGTGGGTAAGTGACAGGCCCGCGAGGCGCGTCCCTCTTGGCTTGGCTTGCTCGTGTGCCCATGATTTCAGTGGAAGAAAGAGCAGGCTTGGGCGGCGGGCAGGCTGGGGACAGACGTGCTGTGCGTGGTGCGGCAGGTGGCAGCTGTGGTGCTGTCTGTCCTGCGCTGTGAGCACGGCCTGGACAAGGCCCTCCGTCGCCCCGCGCCCCTGCGGTCTCCAGCACAGCTGCGGGGTCTGCCTGCCTTTCCCCTCTCGTGAGGGTGCCGCTGGGTTGTATAAAGGACTTTGAAGTCTGGGGAAGAAAGGGAAGGGTGACGCCGTTTCTCTGTGGAAAGCGCTGAAATTCATTTCTTCTCTTTGTGTACCTAGCTAGGGAAGTGTCAGCAGCACTTTTCTGCAGATAAGATATAAGGCCAGGAATGGCCCTGACGTTTGCTATCGATTATGTGATAGAGGGAAGACCAGCCATGAATGTCTGTGGTGGTGACACCAACGCGTGATGCTTCGAGGGCTGGGACTTTGCTTAATTCCCACGTAGTGCGTAGTGTTGTCAGCTCCTGTCCCCGCTGGCAAATCCATGAGCCAGTGAGACTGGCGATGAGCGTGGAGCTGAGTGTGTCAGCCCCTCCTTGACAGATGTGCGTAAAGCCACCTGCTTAGCTGCATGTAAGTGTGGAGGTCTCAGCATGTCCCTGGCTGGCTGAGTGAGGAGGTTGTTCCCGTCGTACCTGAAAACGCTTTGCACTGGGGAGCGTGTTGGTTTTCTCTGCCGGTAACGGCAGCACAGGGCTTGCTCCAGAAGGCCCAGCACGCTGCCCACGGCCGGCCACCGGGCCTCCCAGCCCTGCCCGTGTGCTTGGCCACGGCCCCTTGCTGACGATGCGTTTTGTCAGCTGCATTCTTGCTTCTGCTGTGTAACTGGACGCATCACTAGAGGGCACAAGTGGTCAGCAGCCGTGTTGGAGAACAGGTGCAGTGGGGCTCAGGAGGCCAGAAGGCAGGTTGCTCTTGCCTTGAAGGGGCTGTGAAGACCCGTCCACAGTAGTGGAGTTACTTGCCCCCCAGCTTTGGGGGTTTGGAGATGACTGGGCTTAGGGACCTCGTTTTACAGTTAAGGAAACTGAGGCCCAAAGAAGTTCAGTGTTCAAGGATGTGACAGCCCTGCCAGGGGCGCCCGTGCTGCCGGGCCGTGGGCAAGCAGGCCTGGAGTCTGGGCTCACAGCTGCTGGGGTGGAGGGACGTCTCTTGAAGGACAAGGTCAAAGCCTGCCCTGGTGTCAGGGTTCAGCGGCTGGGCCGTCAGCAGCAGCAGGGTGAGATGGGGTCGACATAGAAGACGGTGGTCGGGACAGGCCCTTCTGGGGAAGCACCCTGAGCCTGGGACGGAGGGACGGCGGCAGACAGGTGGACCTGCGGGGTGGGTGCCTGTAGGCCGGGGAACAGCCCCTGCAGAGACTCAGGCAGGAGCGTGTCATGTGCTGAGGACAGGCGAGGACACCCAAGTGTCAGCAGAGAGAGCACCGTGACCCCGAGGGGCTGCGATCTGAATGGGTGGGAACCATCGCGAAGTCCAAGCCAAGAGTGTCGGAGGCCACTTCCGTTTCAGAGGGCAGCCCCTGCGCCTTCGGCAGCGTCCTCTAAAGGGACTGGGTGGAAACGAGCATCAGTTAGGAGGCTGTGGCGATGGTCCAAGGAGACCAGTGGTGGCTGGGGCCAGGGTGAGCGGGCAGCACAGCGCTGGGAGGGCCTCACGGTCACTGTGGATGTGAAGTTGGAAGCAGCAGGTTTGCTGCAGGATCAGGCAGCCGGTGAGGAAAACGGGGATCAGACTGACAGCAACGCTCTTTGCTCAGGCGCCTGGGAGGACGGCGTTTTCTTAACGGAGGTGGAGAAACCTGTGGGAGGAGCAGACTTGGTGGGGAGAGCAGGCGTTCAGTTTGGTTTTAGGGTGTTAGATGCAACGCGTCTGACTGACATCCACGTGGGAATGGCATGAGGAGTTAGAGGCGGGGGTCTGGAGCCCAGGCGGCAGGTCCACCCTGGACATTGGAACTCGGAGGTCAGCAGATGCACAGATGGCAGCCGAAGCCGTGGACTGTGAGATCGCGCCAGTGGGTGTGGGCAGAGACGAGGCCCCAGGACAGAGCCCTAAGTATCCAAGTTCAAAGTGAGGCGAGGGAAGAGCCGCGGGGGGCCCGAGCATTCGGCTCTGGGGGTGTAAATGCAGCCTCCCACGCACACAGAGCAGTAGGTGGTTTTCTTGTTGTTTTACCATTTTTCTCAGCTTGTGTAGGCATATGCCCTGCGAGGTCTGCTTGGCCTGGTGTGGGGGACCCGGCGGCCCCCAGCACCCTCTGGCTGTTCCAAAAATGCAGTTTGCTGCCCCTCTGCAAACCCCTTCTCGGGCCTGGGAAGCCCCAGCACTCGCCAGACACCTGTAACCGCACGCTGCTCAGGAGCCCTATGTGGGCTCAGCCTGATTCCCTCAGCTCCGTCGCACGTTACAGGCTCTCTGGTGCCGTGGTGCCCTAAACTCTGTGAGCTCGCGGCTGGGAGGGCCGTCAGGACGTAGAGTTTCAGAGCTGGAAGAGACCATTTCAGAGACAGCAGCTGTGGCCAGGAGACCAAGCGCTTGCCAGGGTCACAGCCATGTCCCGTCCGTGGCTGCTGCATGCATGGCCTTCAGGTGGGTCTCCACATGTGCCATGTGTCTTAGCTGACCTGCCGTTAGGACAAGCTGGACACCCGGCCAAGGCTCAGCTCGCCGCCGGCCTGTGCTCCGTCTGGGTCCATCACATGTGAAGTGGGGGGGACGTCCAGTGTTCCCTCAGCCGTGTCAGATGAAGTGACTTTGTGCGTGTAATAGAGGCGAGGCAGGCCATTCAAAGTGCTCGTCGGGTCCCTAGTCCCTGCATCCTGATGAGACCAAGGCCTCGAGCGCTTTCACTGACCTCCGCATCGTGTGACTTGACGTTACGTATTGATTGATTCACAAGCAATGGGTCACTCTATGAATCAGACACGTGGCCCGGGCCATCCAACATGAGTGAGGGTCCTGGAAACGTGCCTGATGGGTCCTGAGAAGCAAGTTTTTTTTGTTTTTTTGGGTTTTTTTAAAAAATATTTTTATTGGGGAATTGGGGGATGGGAACAGCGCTGGGGAATTGGGGGAAGGCGAACAGACAAGTTGCTGTTGTTTTGTTCTTCAGTCTAGTTGTGGAGGACGTTGCTTCACTGGCCCAAGTTGGCACCATCACTGTTCTCTTCCCTGGGCGAGGTAGATCAGTCGCCAGCTTCTGGACGGCCGCTCACTGCGGCGGCTACTGGCCGCTCACGCTGGCTGCTGGCTACACATGGTAGCCCATGGCAACCCACTGCAGCAGGGGCTGCAGCCTACACTGTCGCCGGCGACTCAGGGCAGCCCAGCTCCAGGTTGAGCTGTTGTTCAGCATCTTAGCTGTGGAGGGCAGTGTCACTGGCCCTCATATGTGGGATCCAAACCGGGGCCCTCTGGCGTCCCAAGCCAGTTCTTAACCATCGCGCCACTCGGCCAGCCCCTGAGAAGCAAGTTTTAAAGGTGGGAGAAAAGAGCTGCGTGGAGAGGAAAGGGCCCCGAGCCCAGGACCCCGTCCACGTGCTTGCATTTCACACCCACATCGCCCGTTTCATCTCTGCTGGTGACCCAGCAGCTGTGGCTCCACGGGTTTTTATACCCCCCCACATATTCACTCTTCCCTTGAGTAAACACTAGCGCTTTTTCCTATTTACTCTAATTTTGTACAACTTTGCTTCTGGCTGTTCACTGAATCCCCCCCTCCCTGCCCCCCCAGCAGTGTTTAAAAATCTTATTTCATAATCTCACAGAGCCCCTCTGCTGGGGGCCCGAGATTTTCTGTCCCCTGCCCACCCTGGGCTGGCTCTGCACTTGTCCTTTTAGGTAAAATCCCAGGACGGTTGCCTCCCTGCTCTCTGGGGCCTGATTGCCTAATATGGTAAGGTATGTCCCGACCAGCCGGTCCTGAGAGAGCGCCTCAGCGGGACGCGCCAGAGACCCGGGAGGTGAGCTGTTATTTACACCGTAAAATAATGTGTTCCACGGTGTTCCATACAACAGTCTTTCTTTAAGCAAGCCTCTGCTCCAGTTAGTGGAGTGAACGCACAATAAAATATAAAGTCTCTCCGTCTTTAGCCAGATAAGAAAGGGGTGGGCAGCTTGTCCCAGGGTGGGAGTGTTCTGAGAGGCCTGAGGACTCGGACAATCATGCTTTTGGGGATAGATTTGGTACCAGCAGCTCCTGGGAGCTCCGGCATCCCGGTTTGCACAGGCGATGGCAGTGGGCCATCAGGAAGGAGATGGAGAGACGTGGCAGCCGGCAGCGTGTGTGGGAGGCCGTCTTCCACCCGTGTCCTGAGGTCTCCAGTGGCTGACCCCACGTCCCCCCGGAGGGTCCCCTGCACTGTGCGTTTGCTCTTGCCGTTTCTGAAACGCTGCAGGTGCCCTGCTTCACTGATGCCCCCCACCCCCCGCCCGCGCCTTCCACTCCCTGAGCTGCACAGACCATCTCAGTCTCTCTTGGCATCTTCCTTTTAAGGACTCGATTAATTTTAGGTCGTGCTGTTGCCAAGGAAATCTCAGTCATGAAAGCTCACATCTGTCCTTTGAGACCCTGTAATTTTTGGACCAATACATCAGTGAATTCTGCTTTAGTCCGAAACCTCTTTTAAGATAGAATAAACTGATTTCACCTTATCTGTTTGGGCTTTGCTCAGACGTCTTATCCCTGGTTGTGGAGAGTTTATCAAAAACCAAGGACAGTACCAGTAACCGGGGACCTTTTCTTGTCCTCCGGTTTCTTCCTTCTGCCTCCTGCTGCCTTCAAGGTGTTAGTTCTGTTGGTGACCTGTGACCTGTGACCTAACGTGCCTTTGTTGGAAGGACACTGATGAGCTTGAAACTCTGTGGGAACTTTTCTTGTGATTATAAAGGTGACACAGTTTATTATAGAAAGCACATGAAGAACAGAAAAGTGCAAAACAGCAGGACCATCTCTGGGGGAGGCTGTAAAAATTCCTGGGGTCCCTTCTGGGTCACAGCGGTGGGGGGTTGTCCAGGCACTTGGTGGACGGGACCAGACATGCTGTCCGCAGCGGTGTCCCCCTCGCACACAGCTGTCCTGCGGCTGGCTGCACTTTTGACCATCTCCCTGAACAGTCAACAGACGGGCAGCTCTGTATTATCTGAGTCCAAAACCAAACTTGATTTTATGTACAAATTCACATTTTGTTGGCAGAGGGAGGTTCTAAAAATTGACCCACCGTGTAAATTGAGGAAACCCAGCCCCTGGTTTCGCTCACCCTGATGGCAGTGTGCTTGTGTGCACGTCGCCCGGCACCGTCTCCAGGTCTGGGCCCACGTCTGCCTTCCAGAAGGTTCTGTGATGGGCCCAAGTCCTTGACTGTTTCATGTGCCTCCTAGTATTTTTGGCCCAAGAGTTTCCACTGTGAAACACATGTCTCATTATAAGTTATTTTCCTTGTGTTTCTTCCTATTTTATTATTGATTTTTTTATGATTTTAGCTAAGTTTTATATCTATGAATTTCATTTCAGGATAGCACAGATTGGGATGGGGAGTTTGAAAATGTGTGTTATACAGGAGCTTCTTTCTGGTGTAAAGAACAAGAAAAAATCTTTCAGAGTCACACCAATCAAAAGGAATTATTGTTTAACATTCTCGTGAACTTCCTGATGGTATTTTTCCTAAGGTTTGGTTTTTGGTGTTTTTTTTTTTTTAACATGTTCAAGACCAACTAATGACATTGTTAAGAAAGGGATGGTTTCAAGCCGAGTGTTCCTGGGACCCCTTCCTTACCATTGTGACAGCCTCTAAGTGGCCTTCAAAGCCGTCTGCCTCAGCTCCTCTGTGGAAGCCGCCGTCCCGTGATGGCCCTTCCCACGGGGTCTCCGGGTGGCCTTAGTCACAGAGGTTGCTGCTTCTGTTGCTGGCGTGTCTGGAGAGCACTAACCATGGTGTCGGCTTAGCTAATGTCAGAGTCCTGGCCTGTGATTGAGGGGAAAGGCTGCATGTGGGCTTCGCAGCCCCTTTGCAGCAAACGGACCGTCTGTGGATTTCCCCGTGGGACTGTGGGGCGGAGGCCCTGGCAGAGGTTGCCTTCGAGTGTTATTTGGTAGGACCTGAAAGGTAGGGCGGTTCTGGGAAAATGGAAGCGTGATGGTTTCCGCCTCTGTACCGTCTCAGTTTTCAGCCAGGCAGGTTCAAAGAGCAGACAGCAGCCGTTCAGCGACCTGAATTTCTTTCATAGAAAAACCATAATTTCACTTTCCAAACATGACCCTTTAAGGCACCCCCCCCCCAAGGTGTACCTTACCAAACTGTGAGCTTCGAAAAATACTGGACTTTTAGGCTTTAAGATGTGTTTGTTGTCTTACAACCTGAACGCTTACACCTTAAATTATGCTGATGTTATGACTACAAAAGAAAGGAGGAATCTTTTAAAAACCCTTGGCAAATTAATAGCTCAAACTAAAATACTTAATGTGGTCTTGGAGCTTATAGCTCTGGCTCTGTTTCTGAAATTGTTTCGCATGATAGAAGCCTTTTAAGAGGAAAATGCCATGTCTGGATATCGTATAACCGAATAAGACATGTTATGGTGTTTCACTTAGGCATGGGGGGACTTTCAGAAGTGTTTGCCACACGGGTGAGTCACAGCTGTTTGTGGTGACAGTGCCAAGTGTCTGCTTTCTGCAGTGTCTGGTGCAAGCCACTGCTGGCTGCCGGGAGGGTCAGCACACTGCCCTTTGGAGGCCATGGGAGGGCAGGGGGAGGGGGTGTGCCTGTCCCCAGCAGCATGTGTCGGGGTGGGATGGTGGCAGCAGGGCAGCCGCATCTCCATCTTTGCACATCATGCTCTAGGTCAGGCTCAGCAGACTATGGAAAGGGTCTGAGGGGCCTGTTTCGTGCTGTGCGGGCCACGGAGTCTGTCGCAGCTGCTCAGCTCTGCTGCCATAGTGGGAAGTGGCCGTAGCAGTATGTCAGTCAGGGGCTGTGGCTGTGTTCCAATAAAACTTTATTCACGAAAGCAGGCTGGGGGCCAGATGCGGCCTGTGGACCAGGCCACAGTTTGCCAGCCTGTCTGGTGACTGACGGAGAAGTTGCTGCTGCCCACGTGGCTTCAGATGCCAGTTTTCTCTGAGCCAGGCACTTCTCTGCGAATGCAGTGTTTCCCCAACCCCTGGATTTTGGGGGGATTATGTGCTTGTTCTCTTGGAAAAGCGTTGGTGAGCTGGGTCGAGCTGGGACGCTTCCTGAGTGAAGACATGAGGGGGACTCGCTCCGCCCTTTTCACCTGGCCTCTGTCTGTCTCTGTCCCTTCGATCCTCCCAGCATGTCCCGTCTGCTTTTCCCGTCTGATCCTATCCAAGCTCTTACCTCCCAAGCCCGTCTCTGAGGTTAGCTAAAATTGCCGTCTGGGGATAAATCACCACTTTCTGCAGACAAGGGCCGTGACCGTGTCTGCCTTTAAGGCTCTCAGACTCTTGGGAGGGTGCCTGTCAGAGATTTTAATTGCTGTCATTCACTTAACTGCTGGTTGTCATTTGAATTCCTTAGAGTAGATTACATGAGCGTTTATTGGTCCTTTTGCCTTGCTAACTTTCAGTCTGCAGGAAGAATCTGGGGGATTTTCAGAGGCCGTGGCAGAAATCTTCAAAGCTGTGACCCTGGGCTTACTTGAAATGGTAGTTGAGGGGAAACTATCTCTTTTGGAAAGAGAAGTGAAATTCTGGCTCTTGGACCACTCGAAGGAAAACAGTGGTGAAAGCTGACAGTAACGTGTCCCAGTAAAGACTCGAATCAGTACGGGAATTGATCGGGGTCGGCACAGCTGATTCTGTGCCAAGGACACAGAACCCGGCTCTTTATGTAGAATAAAGGCTCACGAAGGCACGGCATGTCCGAGAAGTCTGCAGGGACACTGGTGACCTCTGGTCTCTGGGAGAAAACTAGCATGTGTTATGTGGGCAGCTTATGAGTCTGCCTGGGACTGTCTGGACTCTGTATTGTGTAGGCCTCGCAGGCACTGCTCCTAGAGGTACGGTGCTCAGGGTGGCTGAGGTCCCGTGTGGGGCAGACGAAGAGCAGGCGTAACTGGCCCCTCCCTGCAGGGCTGGGAGCCTGCCTGCTCCTCGCTCGCCTCCAGAAATCCACCCTTCGCCCACAGAGTGCCCAGCTCCCCAGGCCCTCGGGACAGCCAGGCCCGTTCAGCAAGGCTTCAGTCAACAGATATTTGTTGGTTCCCCCGCCCGCCCCGTGTGTCAAGCATTGTGTGTTAGGGAAGCAAAAGTGCGCGAAGGGGACAGTGTCCTGCCCCTCACAGCACTCACATTTGGATGGGACCGGCCCCCAAGTGAGACACACAGGAACTGGTGTCATGGAGATGAGAGAGCTGGAGAGATGGGTGTCGGAGTCGCTGCCTTGGCGATGGGGCTGAGACACAGGACTGCTGAGACCCTCAAGAAAGACGTAGTCAGAAGCCCCAGGGCCCCGGCTGTGCCCTGTGTTGCTTGGGGCCGCCCAGGCCAGAGCGGGCACGTTGATCCCACGGGGACAGCAGAGCACACAGGCAGGTTGACGCATCCCGTGCGGGGAAGTGGAGCCGTTCTGACCCCACCTTGGTGGCTCTCGTTCTCTGTCCCCGTGCTCTCTACACCCAGAGAGCGGCTTTTCACCCGCTCGAGTCCGGGCAAAAGATAATGAGCTGGCTTTCTAATCCTGGGTGTGGATCAAATCGGAGAGATTTAAGAAATATGAAGATTTAGCAAGGTTTGGTATTTTTCACCCGACGTGGAGGGGACAACGGGCAGCTTTCCTCCCAGCTCTCCCCTCCTGAGTTATGTCATCACCCCAGAAAAACACCACAAATGAAACCGAAGTGAGTAACAGATAAATTTGGGGGAAAGGCGGGAATGAGGTTGCTTCCACCGCTGAGTAGGAGCACGCTGCCGACGGGGGCCCAGCCCTGTGTGCAGGCTCCCTAAGGATCTGCTTCCTAACAGTGTGTCATCACTGCAGCTTCAAGGAGTAAGTTTGATTTACATAGTGATTGTTAAAAATTATTTTCAGAAAGCAATTTCGAAACATAACTAGTTAACAAGCACGAGGGAAAGTATGTAAACTCAGTAGTATTCTAAATGAAGTTAGAATTGAAGTAGCATTTTTTGTCATCAACCAAGATAGGCAAAGATTTTGAAAAGATAATGCCCAATTTACTTAGCTGAGAGTGTAGTGAAATGGGCCTTCTCGTATTTTACTGTAGGAATGCAGATTAACACTTCCTTTTTGGAACGTGAATTGCCAAGTTATCAAATACCCCAAGTTGATCCAGAATTTTCATTTATGGAACTCTATCTCCAGGAAACAACCTGAAATATGAAAAAGAAACAAAAGCTTTATGTACAGAGCCTTTCGTTACAGGGTACATCATGGATAAGACGTAGCTGTGGAAACATTCATTCATTCATTCATTCATGCAGTAAATCCTGAGTGCCTTTGTTTGCAGGGCTGTTTGTTAGGCACTGTGGAAAAACAGCTGGTGCACTTAGCTTTCCTAACAGTGGGGATTTGGAAAGAACCCGCGAGCCCAGGATCTGGAGCGGTTACAGACAATGACTGGTCTGGGCAGCGAGATTCTGGGTGCCCATCCCTGACTCTTGCCCACTTAGGGTGTCTTCTCGGGACAGACTGGGGCTAGAGGCCACAATTTTAAAATGAGCTACAAGGAGCGTGTAATAAGTGGGTTAGTGCTGGTGATAAAATGTTACGGAGTGAAATGGGCCCACGGTCAGGCAGGATGCCAGGGCTGTGTCGAGGGGGCGACCCCGGCCGGCGCGAAAGCGTGAACAAACAGTGCTTGTTTCTATGGCGACAGTAAATTGGACTGACTTTTTGCTACTTCCGTTTATTTTCTGAATTTTCTTTAATAAGCCCCTGTTACTTGTGTAAAACACAAAGTTCAAGAGGTAAAGGCTTGCATGAGGCAGAGGCTGCTCGGAGGCCTCATGGGAACCTGGCGAGTGTTGTCCGAGGACTTGTCCCTGTCTGACCGGCACCCACCCCTGCCCAGTGGTATGCCATGTGCAGCCACGCGCTGGTCAGGTGCCTCTCAGTGAGCGGCACAGGTCCATCCTTCCCACCTGCGAATCCACACAGAACACAGCCACAGCTGAGCTTCGGGAGTCATCCTTGAATTCTCCTTGCCCTAAGGGTTTGCAATTCTTAATCCTCTCCCCCTCCTCCCCAGCTTCACTCGTTCGTCCCTCGCTGTCTTCCCGCATCTCCTTCACCTGCGTCTCTAACTGCCGACTAGGTCAGGTCCCATCCTGGAGCTACCCACTTGCTTTTGCGTCTGCGCATTGATCTGCTCAGCCTGAGGTCCGGTTTTGTCGTCTGTGCTCTGAGTGGCTCACCTTCCGTTTGTTGGGTCTGGGACTTGTGTGTAGGGTTTTTGTTGGGGTCTAGGTTGGTTTGCTTTTTTCTACTTAAAACTCAGGTTGGGGCCAGCCGAGTGGCACGTTGGTTAAGAGCTGGCTTGGGACGCCAGAGGGCCCTGGTTCGGATCCCACATATGAGGGCCAGTGACGCTGCCCTCCACAGCTAAGATGCTGAACAACAGCTCAACCTGGAGCTGGGCTGTCGTGAGTCGCCAGCAATGGCATAGGCTACAGCCCCTGCTGCAGTGGGTTGCCATGGGCTACTGTGTGTAGCCAGCAGCCAGCGTGAGTGGCCAGCAGCTGCCGTGAGTGGCCGTCCAGAAGCCGGCGACTGATCTGCCTCGCCCGGGAAGAGCGCAATGATGGTGCCAACTTGGGCCAGTGAAGCAACATCGTCCACAACTAGACTGAAGAACAAAAGGACAGCAACTTGTCTGTTCCCCTTCCCCCAATTCTCCAATAAAAAAATCTTTCAAAAAAAACTCAGGTTGTGTCTGCGGCCACACAGAAGCCCCCCAGCCACCAGGCGCCAGACTCCTTTGCAGAGTGGTGAGGAAGCGTCGGGGGGAGCCCCAGTTATGCAGGCCTCTCTCCTGTACCTGCAAATTATTTGCTCAGCAAACTGCAGAACAGAGGACTCAGCACGCTCATAAAGTACCAGACTGTTGAGGTCACGGAAAATTATTTCTGGAAGGTACTTTAGAAGCTCCTCTAGCCCAACTCCCTTACTTTACACATGAAAAACCCGGGCCCCAAAGGCGCCTGGCTTGACCTAAGCTGAACAGTGACTCAGCTGAGCCCCAGATCACCATCTTCCTGTGGTGCTGCGGCCCTCAGCAGCCGCAGCAGTGCTGGGGACACGTCACAGGCCCTGCTGGCGCCGTGGCACGCACCCTCTCCCTTTGGCCAGCCTGATGCCACTGTGGGAACCACAGGGGATCTGTGCACAAGGGCTGAGATAGCCTGCTGCTGTCCGGGGCCCCTGCCTCCTCAAAGCACCTGCGCTTCAGAACATCTGTTGTTCATTTCGGTCCAGACGACTTGTGAACCATGGGGATGGCCCTGCACTGGCTGTGAGTGTGAGCTGTGGGCATATCTGCCCCTCTGTACAGACTGGTGAGGTCAGGAGACTTGAACCACTGTTATCTCAAAAGTAGAAGCCACTGTCAGACTTGCGGTCAGGACGGCAGAGTGAGGACACTGAGTCCTCCCATTCCCAAACTGAGAAATGATGGGCGCGTGCTTTTTACAGAATTGTTAGATCCAGTCCGTCATGCTGGGGCTCAGCTCCCGGCAGATAAATGTAGGATTCGGTGAAGCCAAAAAGGAACAACAGCGGAGCCACAGACGGAGTTCATGCCACTATATTATGTGATATTATTATATTATATGATGGCGGCTGGTTGAGAGACAGGAGTAGGATCGCATCATCTGCATCATCTGCGACACCTGTGCTTGCTAACGCAGCTGCCGCAGGTATATGCCAAACAATAGTAGCTTATGGCCAACAGGTTACAGCTGATGGCCATCTAATACCCGAGCCAGCACGTTTCCACGTGAGGCCGAGAGCTTAAACCTGCCCTCCTGGCCCTTTCCCAACACAGTCGTTCTTAACAACTAAAGAGGAAGTCTCTTTGGGCCAGCAGTGGGGAGACAAGCCTGTGGTGGGGACTA
>NW_017731387.1:5132659-5135874 GCF_001890085.2 Hipposideros armiger
CCCCACACACACACACACACACACGCGCGCCAGCCCTGCAGATTGAAGGGCGCTGGGCTGCATGAGGCTCTTGAGCCAAAACAAAGAAACGCAGAAAGAAGTGAGACCCAGGAAACAAGGTTCAAATATGGCCATGAAGCTAGTATTTTTTTCTTTTTTCTAAGAAACTCAATCTAAAATCTAGCAATACTAGTGTCTCCTCGTTCTGAGTAAAGAGACTGATTAACCTCCTAGACTTTTAAAGAAAAAAACATTGAAATAAGTGTTACATGCAAGGGTAACCACCAAAGTAACAGAAGAAACAAGCCAGCACTCCCACATCAGCGGAGGGAAAAGCGGTGATTTTTAACATTCGTTCCCTCTCGCCCCTAGGAGGCAGGATGGAAGTAAGTGCTCCTTTTCTTAGGACCTGATGGAGCACCCAGCCAAATTTGTGGGCTTTAAAGAAAATTACCGAAATATTAAAAAAAATCAAGTTGATGACAGTTAAAACACTTGAACTTAAAGTAGGATTTCTGGACCCGTGCGTTTGTAATTTATTTTTGCAGGCTTCTACTACTCATGGCTTTTGATGGGTGTCTGGCTTTATGACTTTAAGTTGTAGGTTTCATCTTTAAGAAACTCATTGTTCCCAAACACTGAGCCTAAATTTTAGGCATGTTGCCACCAGATGGTAGCTTGCTTTGCCCGACACCCAGAGGATCAGCACAACCTAAATATCAGAAACATCTCTGGGCGATAAACAGATTCATTTATTTTAAATGTTAATATAATTCAGTATTATCTGGTGCTATAAAATGTGGTTAAGAAAACGAGGCTTAAACAACTGTATTGAGATAAACAACTTTTTTAGACAACTGTTTCCTGAAACTCTTAAAACTATAAATATTGAGCAGAGTTGTCTTTCAAGCTCCTTATCCAGTGTTTGACCAGCCACGGAAACTGGAGAGAGCCCTTGGCTACTCTGAGCCAACCCGGAAAACCTGGCTGAGCCCCAGTGCCGCTGCTGCTCGGGTTAAGCGTCCCCCGCATCAGAGCCCGTGGACACTGGGCAGGGTCCCCCCGCATCACCTGGGTCCGTTTGCAACGCAGCAGGACACTGAAGTCCCCACCGTGCTGACGCTGTCCAGCCTCTGTGAGAGCCCGCATCCCCATGTCTCCCCGTGACAGGACCCAGGCAGGCTGAGCTTTGGTGCACCCCCACTTTGCTGCACCTTCTGCCTGGTGAGGGGGGGAGGCTGCACAGGTTCCCTCATCAAAAGGAGGCAGCTCCCACTTGGGTTTGCCTTTTTTAGCTGTTGCTACATTTAAATTTAATTGAAAACACTAAAGTTGTAAACCAGCTGTGGGCCTGTTCTCTGAAAGGGACTCCATAATCCCTTCCCCTGCCGAGTTCCTGCGGCTTCAACTTTTAGGGCATGGGTTCCCCACCCCCAAGTCTGCCCCTGAGGGGTCCCTTTCCGGTCTCTTTGGTGACTGAACCTTAATGGGAGAAAGAATACACCAGTCGATCCTTAGCTGGCAAATTCGTTCCTCCTCCCCGGTCTCGGTGCAGACCCCAGGAGCTGCAGTGTGTGTCCTGCGTCAGCATGTCACCGGTGAGGGGCAGCGGGGGTGGTTTAATGCCTGGGTCCCTCACTTGGGTGGCACTGGACCTGAGCTGTTCCACCTGGAAAGCAGACTGTGTATCTAAAGACACAAAGCTGTGACCAAGTTTGTTCCCACCGGCATGCGAAGGACAGTCGTGTTCTCCTGAGCAAGGAGCAGTAAGTGCCTGTTGGCTGGTGGAAGAAAAATGGTGTAAAGAGCGAGTGAACAAAAGCACGAATGTCGATTTAACTTTCTGGAGAACTCACTGGCCCCTGTATTTCTGGGATGTGCCTGGAGTGGCCAACGGCCCAGAATCTTCAGGATTTGAGGAGGTGGATGTTTTCAGACCCTTGACCTCGATCCGCCGGCTTCTTCCTCAGGCAGGCGTGCCTTACCAGGTCGGGAGCCTTTCGGGACTTTGGTTTTCACGTCTGTGAGATAGTAGTTTGAGCCTGGGTGAGACAGCCCGTGAGGTCATGTGTTAGATGATAGTAAAGTATGTTTCCATTGCCAGCGGTGTCTGGATGTCGGCTTGAGACGGCATGGAAAGCAGGCAGAAGGCACGGGGAGCACCCGGCCTTCTCTGTAAACCTTCCAGAAACAGGACTGTGAGGGACAGTGTCACCCGGGTGCTGAGCCCCGTCCAGGCCTTGTCAGCCTGTCTGCAAGTGTCGGGCTCTGCCCGACAAAAGCCCACTTACCACAGGAGGCTGGCCGTGCGGGAAGGATGGAGGATGCAGGTGCCCTCCTGAACCCAGCGACAGCCTCTGAGTTGGGGTGGGATCTTAAGTTTTAGGTAAGGAACGAATCACGCCCCCTTGTTCAAAAGCTCTCTCAGCCTGTGCGCCTCAGAGCAACCCCCAAGCAGCCAATCACTTCCCTGGATTTAATTTCACAAGGTTGGTCCTAAGAGTAAGGAAGAGACCAAGACAGAGGAATGAGGAGCATGCTGGGAATATTTGAAGGGAAACGTGTAAATTTCATGTGGGAAAGGGGAGCAGGACAGGGGTCCCCAAGACCCTGACCGAAGTGAGTTGTTACTTTGGGGTACACCCGCTGGCTTAGAAGGCATTGGGCCAGAAGTGTCGGTGAGGGGAGCGCGGTGGTGACAACAGAATGCAGATCACTGAGCTGCTTCCGGGCTAAAGTCAAAATCCCCAAATCCCTCCGCAGCAAGCAAGTACATTCCTTTCTTTTTAACACTTCGCTTCCCTGTGGGGACCCAGTCCTGTCGCCGCTGCCCCGGTCCCCACACCCTTTCCCACCCCCGGCTCCCCGACTGTGGCCTGGAGAACTCGGCTCAGCTGTCTGTACTGTAGGGAGCGCCCCTCGCGGGGGCCACGCTTCGCCTCGCTGGCTCCGGGCCTTGCAGCAGGAATGACAGGCCTCTCGGTGGACATAAGGGCCTGGACGTGTCGTCAGGGCTTTGTCGCCTGAGATCAGGAAGCTCAAAGGCCTGTCTCGGCTGGAGCGGCCCCCGGGCCCCCCTGCGGCGAGTCTGAGGCCGACCGGCCGGTCCTCCTGCAAGTGGCCGCGGCCGCCCCGCCGAGCAGACAGGGTTTGGAGCGTCAGGCAGCAGGACGGGGAGGGACGGGCTTGCTGCGCCCGCAGCCCCCGGAGGGCTC
>NW_017731387.1:5136009-5136750 GCF_001890085.2 Hipposideros armiger
CTTCCGGGGCCCTGACCGGCTGCCCCGGGGCAAGGGGACCCGAGCTGTCAGCCTCAGGCCTGGCTTGGAGCTGGCGCTTCGTCCGGTCTGAGCTAGGGGACCTGGAGCAGCCGTGTTGAGACGGGTGCTCACATTTTAAAGCTATCATAGGAGCGGAGTCCTCAAAACATGGCAGAAGCCATATAATTTAAGACTATGAAAAGCACTCAGGTCACTGACCCAACGAATGAGAGAATTTATACCCCAGAAAAAAGATAGAACAATCTTAAAGCCTCTAAAGAGGCTTTAAAAGTAGTTAAGATTGTCAACAGACAAAAGAAATTAGATTCCACACGAGAATAAGAAGCAGTGAGACGGAGGAGAAAGGTGGAGAAGGGCCCACTGCGAAGTCTTAGAAGTGGGCAAGGCAACCCTGACGAAAACCGCTAGACTGCAGTGCCCCTTACAGCTTAAGAGCAAGCGTGCCAATCACAAAACAGCGTGGATAGTCTTTTGGAGTGCAGTTTCGAGACAGAGTTAGGAAAAAATGAAAGAGAAGACATGACAACCTGGGGAGCGCTAACCTGCGTCTCCAGGAGCTGCAAAGGAGAAAAAAAGAGGCAATAAGAGTCATAAAACTCGCAGCCAAGAATTTGCCCAGAATCGAAGGCAGGCGTCCTCAGGGCGGAGACGCTCACCACGCTTGAGCGGGCCAGTAAACCGCGACTGGTGGCCACTCCATGGGGACTAGTACCGATAACA
>NW_017731387.1:5140555-5182201 GCF_001890085.2 Hipposideros armiger
CGCCGCGCGGAGCCGCCTCCCCGCCGCGCACGAGCGAGCGGACGCCGCCTGCAGGCCGCCCCGCGCGCGAGGGGCCGAGGAGCCATGTCGTCCTCGCTGTTCGCCCGCAGCAAGGAGTTCCCGCGGGCGCGCCGCTCCCAGGCCGAGTCCCCGCCCGCGTCCCCCGCCGCGGCCGCCAGGACGCTCCGAGTAAGCGGCGGTTCCGGGCGCAGCTGTGCGGCAGGTGGCAGGGGAGGGGGCCGGGCGGCGCCGCGCGTGGGGACCCCGGCGGGCAGTGGGGACCCCGGCGCGTGTGGGGACCCCGGTGCGCTCGCCGCCGCAGGCCCGGCCGCCTCCCGAGCTCTGGCGGCCGCGGCGTGTCCGGCTCTCAGCTCAGCTGCGGACCCTCGACAGGGCGGCGGCGGAGCCCTTGTCCCTGCATCGCACCGGGCTTTTCTTAAGGTCGTGGCTATTTTTAGTTGCCCCCTTTCCTGAGTTTTATGGGTCAGGGCTGTCAGGGCGTTTTAAGAAAAAAAGTTCCCAAATGGCCGTGGAACTAGGTGCGTTAGCCTTCAGTTCCCTGCAAGTTCCGCGTGACTCTGCGTGGGAGGGGGAGTGCCTCTGCCTGTGTGTGTGCCCGAGTGACAGACAGACACCAGCGAGAGTTGTGACACTTGCAGTCTCGCTCCTCGGTTACCAGGAAACGTGGTTGACCACCAGCTGTACAGGGGCTACCCCGCTTTCTGCAGGGGTGTTTCCGCCTGTGGGTATTTGTTTCCGGTTTCGTGTCTCCCTCGGACAGAAGCAGGAGCTGCTCCCAGAAGTGGCACTTGAGGTGGTTGGGAGGTGGCAGCTCCTTCCGAGGGGACAACACAGTGGCGGGTGGTGATTGCGTCTGAGTGGGGAGAACACAGAACACGCATGAAACACGCATGAACAGACCTGGTGTCTGCACTGCTTCATGTCATTGTCACTGTCTTTCTCGTGTGTAAGTTACCGGGAATCAAATTCGGGGTGCTGCCTGTTGGTTGTTGGTCTGGGACACCAGTGGGGGATGTTTGGTTACCAGAACACCAGAGGGATTTTGTTATTAAGCTGTTTCGTTCATAAGTCCCTTTGTGGGAGGAAGGAGGGGGCTCCGACCTGCCTGTCCCCACCACCGGGCCTGGGGGACCTTGTGCATCACCTCTGCCCGTGCCCGTCTTTGCCGGAAGCCACTGAACGCTTCCCCCGTGGCTGGTGGATATTTCTTGGTGGCAACCAGTCGAGGCTCACAAAACCGAGCCCTTTTCCTTCATTGCTGTGTCCCTTGGGTCCCCTCCCTCAGTGCCCCTTAGTGACATTTGTTCACACTGAGCACAGCCCCCGAGCGATGTGTGGGTACCTGGTGAGCTCCTAGCAAAGTCTGTGCATTGACAGCCATCTCCCCTTCAGAGCTGGGGCCACTTTCTTCTGTCTGGGCTCTGGCCCTGCCACCCACCGGCCCCTCCCCACGTTTAGACAGCCACAGAGAAAGGGACAGAGTTTGGGAGTTTGGACTGCAGGAAACCAAAGCGTAGGTGGCTTTATAAGACTGCTTCCCTTTTAGTGGTCAGTGGCTGTGGCCGCCATCCAGTGTCCAGGCGGCTGGAGGCTGCCCTAGAGAGTGCTGGTTCCCATGTGTCCTTCGTGACAGATGCAGCTCCTGAGACTGTGCTGCGGCCCCACCTCCCTGCTGCCCCTGGACCCATCCCTTAGGGTGCTCTCGAAACGCTGGCCCCTGTGCTGTGATCACGGGCCTGCTGAGCCGGGTGGTGACCAGCTGCTGCTCACAGGCCCATGGGGTTGCCGTCCCTGCTGCGTACCCGGCATCGCTGGAGGACAGGCCAGGCACAGAGCTCCAAACAGCCCAGTGCTCCTGCACACGTGAGCATTACGTCCGGAGTGCCCAGCCAGGCCCTTTGCTTTGGTCCCCTGAAAGGTGGGCATTGCTATCTGCGTGCCACGTGGGGGGGGGACTGAGGAGCACTGAAGAGCTTACCCAGCCCCTCAGCAATCAGGCCTCTGTGACTCCAGACCCGTACCCACCAACAGCACCTGCGTACGTATCGGTATACCGAAGGTTAAGGACGTGTGAGGGTCAAAGATGACAGTAAGAGCTGGGGTAGCTAGCTGTGAGAGGCCCAGATGCAGACATGATGGGGACCCAGGAAGCTGAGATTGCAGGAAGGCGGAAGGCTGTGTCCGCGGACCAGGGAGGAGCTGGCGGCTGTTCTCAGACCGAGCCGGGGCAGACGAGCCCGTGACCCACAGCGCCCGAGCCCTTGTGGCTGCAGGGGCTCCAGCCTTCTCTGAAGGTGCAGGGGTGTCTGTGTGCTGCTCCACTAACATCAGAAAGCTCTCGCTGTCCTCATCGGAGCTTCTGTGACTTGTGACGCACTTTTCTGCTGGAGACTGCAGAGTTAAAGAGGTGTGGCCTCTGGGCCGGCTCCTCAAAGCAGCATGGACGTCTGAGCCAACAGATGAAAGTTTACAATTTTTTCTTACTCTGTTAAAGGGGCTGAATAGCAGATGCTTCCGTATAAGGAAAACGTTCTCAAAGGGAATGTGAAAAGCATGGCTGTTCACGTGGGGAGACCGTTGTGGACACCTTGCCCTTAGCCACTCAGGAAGCAGCAGGGGCAGACTGTAAACTGCAGCTCAACAGGCCTTATTTTTAACCCAAGAAAAGAAAGAACACGATGACTTTTCAGTCACCAGAAAGCTGAAACTGTCTCATCATACCTCTGCTTTTAAACTGCCAGCGGCATCTGACACTCCTTAAGTTACCATATGTGAGTGAGTGCCCCTGTGCTGGTTGGTGAAGCCTCTGACTGCTCAGTGATGTCAGAGGCAGCGCTGGCCAGGGCCCTGCAGCCCGACTCGCCCAGCGAAGTCTCACTTTCCTGTGGGGGACGGGATGGCCACAACTTCAGCGGCCAAGACTTGTTCACTTCTTCGGGTGTGTGTTGCAAACATGATACTTTTCATTCTCTGAACACAAACTTATAACCATGAAACAGGGTTTCTAACGTACACCCGTCTTCAAAAGCCAAACGCCCATGGTCCATCCTTTTGGTCTCAGCCCCCAGACCCCACGACAGTGGCCATTACAGCTGTGTGCCCCCGTCCTGCTGTTTTGGTCTCTTGACCCCAAAGAGCAATATCATTTCTTTCTAAACAATTCTGTTGGCATTCACACTAGGTTCACACTAGGTCATACTTCTTTTGTCTCCAAAAATTGGGGCACTCCAAGTGACAGATCTGCTCCCCTCCACCTTCTGGCTCGGGGAGCAACTTCCAGCTTACCACCGGGTTGTGGCGGGAACCACACAGCCTGTTCAGAGCCTGAAGGCTCAGCCTCTGTTCTCGCCCTCAGCGACTGCATGGGGTGCTGGGTCCGCGGTCAGTACAGACGCCTCCTTTGACCTAATTTCCCAGCAGTAAACTCAGTAATAACAATAGCTGTGAACTACACACAGACACATCACACACCTCCAGCTCTTGTGATCTAATCACTGTGTATTGTTGAGTCTCAAGCTTATAAATTCTAGTAACTCAAACTAGTCAATTTAGATGACTTAACATTTTTAAATCACCTTGAAAGCAAGAGCCAGGTAATTATTGGTCAATATTCTCAATTACTATTTGCTAATTTAACAAAACGCTGTTCTATATAGGGCATATCCAAAGACAAAATACCGAGGCATGTCTGAATTGCAGTGCTCAGTTGATATTATGTTGAATAGTCTTAAAGTGTAAGGGGTCATCAGCTGACCCCTGGGAATCTTTCAGTGAGACGGAGTTTCATTGAATTGGTTGGTGTTTAGATAATAGGATTTGACCTGCACCCATGACCCACATCGGTAGCATTTCCCCATTTAATTTGGATCACTACTTCTTCAGGATCATGACACAAAATACAAAGACCCCACATGATTTTCTCACTCAAGCCATTCATGTTAATAAAGGGACACTTAACCTGCGTGTTTTGTTTGGTAACCAGCCCTACGGACCAGTCAGCTACAGTCAACAAGCAACTGGGTGGTGAAGGGCTGCTGCTCAGGACAGGAGGCCGTGCAGCCCCAGAGCCTCAGGGGCGGCCCGGTGACATCCCCTCCGCTCTCCGTGGCAGCACTGGCAGCTCTCGTGTGTACTCTCGTCCTTTGCACGTCTCACGCTGCATCTGGGCACTGCCCATCTGGAATTCACTTTTACTCCCTTTCAGAATCTGCTGTTGTGGAATGAGAAACATGTGGGTGAATAATGCTAATTAAGGGTGCAATCTGTTAACCATCTTTTCTCTAATTAAAACCAGTAGTGTGTCAGGTTTTTTGGTTGTTTTTTTAACTCCACTCAAAAAAAGTCAGCCATCCTTTAGTCTCGGGTCTCGGGGACTCAGTAAAAAGTGGCATAACGACACTTAGTTGGCAAACACAGGAGGCAGAAAGGCTGTTGAGTGGCGAAATGGCCTCACTTTTAGACGTGTGGAGTCAGGTGCCTGAGGACATTCAGACAGCGGTGTCCAGAAAGTCTGACGCTCTGGAGAGGATTATGGGCTGAAAACACTGACACGCGTGATGACGCCGTGGGCATGGTGGGCCTGTCTAGGGGTGGGTGCCCTTGAGAGTAAGCGGGGTAACAGCAGCGGACCGCACTTGGCTTCTCCTGGGGGCTGTCCCTTGCGGTCACCACTGGGATCCCACGCAGGGGACACAAGGCCTGATGTTTATTTGTTTGGAGGTATTGTAGTCCTCTCTCTGTCCCAGTGAGAAGCTTCTCAAAGAATGCAGAACCCTAGGGGGCCAGTTCACGGTCAGTTGTAGGGAGAGTCGAGGTTCTTAGCTTTATTTTTATTTTCAGTACGTAACCAGCCATGTGATCAGGGGTGGTTTTTCCAACTTTGAAGATGTCCCCATATTATTCAGCATTGTTTTCCTTCTTTTGCTCAGTCTCACAATATTTGAGTGAGCTGACAATTAATTGTAGAAGACCAAAGCGAAGCAGCTCAAGGTGGCATTAATCAATCTGCCTGTTACTGTTTCAGCCGCTTTTTGCCTCTCTTGTCACTCTGTTTACTGTGCAGTGTGGCTAGTGACCGTTCACGCCTGGGCGTTAGTTCTCATCGCAGCCCCAAACCCAGCTCCCCTTGGGTACACAGTGCAGGGAGGCGGGCCCGCGAGGCGGGCAGAGGCGCTTGACGTGTGCCTAGACCTTAGCCTCTCCATTGTCGCATCTCCGTATAGATCTCCAAAGTCAGCTCCACGGTTGGTTATCTGGGAGAGAGTGTAGCTACCAGGCAGCAGGTCAGGACGGGGAAGCAGGAATTAGCCTGGCTGATCAGAAGCTGCAATAATCAAACCCTCCACTCGAGTGCCGGGGCATTTGTTTGCACTTGCCCCTCCTACAGCCCCAGCCTGGGGACCGACAGGGACAAGAGAGGGGATGGAAAAGGCTCAGTGCAGTAGTCAGCGCCTGTGTCCATAGACGCCCACCGAATGCCAGGGGCCGCGGCAGCGCCTACGTCTGCTGTCTCGGACGCTGTCGACAGCGTCACACGCCAGTACCATCTGCCCTCGTTTTAGCCATGAGGACACTGAGGCAGAGAGAAGGAATTACCTGAGATCATATCAGGTAAATGCTGGAACCGATACTATTTAGGTAACATGACCTATGGATACTGCAAGACCTGTGTCTGTTTCCATAATTTAATGATTTCACTCCTAAAGTATGTGAATGCCATTCCGTCGCCTCTTTCCCACGTGCCACGGTAAAGCACCAGGGCAGCCGCAGCCTGGCACTGAGGTCTTTCAGAAGTGTCAACCGGATGAAAGCTCTGTGTTCCTTGACTTTCCTGAGTGTTTTGATCCACGTGTAATTGGTGCAGATGGATCAGGAGTATCATATGACGGTCTTTTGTGTCACTCACTGTTACACGCTATACAGGCGTGTGCTGTCCGCATGCATCTGGTCACGTGGTGCCCTGAGCCCAGTGAGAGTCGGCGCCGTCAGCATCATTCTAAGCCCGGAACATGATCACTGCTGCAGCCGAGTGCTGTGCACGTTTCTTCCGTGAGGAAGTTACAGGTCAGAGAGAACAAGCGTTCTCTAAGGGGAAGTCTGTGTCTGTGGGAGTTTCTGACATGCTCCCCAGCGACGTGCTGGCCTTGTCCCCAGAGCCCGGAAATGCGATGAGAGTGCTCTCCCAGGGTTCTGTCCGTCGGCCCGGTGGGCCTGGTCTCATCACATGAACCCGTAAAAGCAGATTGCTTTCTCAGCCGGTGACGGGGAAGCCGAAACCCGAGGCGTGGAAAGGACTCTGTGTGCCGTTGCTGTCACAGCCAGCAAGGACCCAGGGCCTGAGAGCCACAGAGACAGAGCCCTGCCGGCCCCTGAGTGAGCAGGAAGGCATAGTGTCCCCAGAGCCCCGATGACAGCCCAGCCAGTAGACACCTGAGCAGGGAACCCGGTGGGGCCAGGCTGGACTCCTGACGCACACTCTGTGATAATAAGTGGATGCTTGAGATGCTAAGTTTTGTGCTAATTTGTTACGACAGCAGTAGAAACCTAACACCACTGACAACTTGGTAATATTAGGAAATGTTACTGTTTTAGATGTGGGAAAAACACCACCGCCTCGTCACCATCCTCTGCTGTCACATCTTTGTGTAAACCTTGACGGTGTTTCCAAATTGGGCAGGACTCCCAGACGTATCAGTGGAGCAACCTAGACTGGGAGGCCTGTTCAGAGCTGGGCTGGGGGCTCTCCCAGGCCGAAGGGCATTCACGTCTTAGACACACCTAGGAAACCAGAATGGGTTTTCACCTCAGCAGATTACAAAGCTGCGTTGTTTTCGTTAACTTGGTTGTGATTGGGTTTGCGTAGCCCTGAAAACCCATAGTCCCAGACTTGCTCACCCTGGTCAATCTGAGAACCCAGCGGGACAGGCCGGTTCCCTGAGGCCGCCCAGAATAGCTCCGACTGTGCCCCCGGCCCGGCCAGAGCACAAGAACAGACATGAGATGTTCCTGCTGCTCGGTCCCTCTTCAGGGAAAACGTATGTGGGAGGTTTTTCCCATCACTGTGGGGTCAGGCCCAGTTCCAAAGGACTCAGCTACGCCCGCCTCGGGCTTGGCAGCGGACACGTGACTTGGTCTCATTCCTTCCCCTGGGGCCCAGCTTTCCAGAGCCACAATTTTATTTTAAACTTGGTCAGAGGAGTTTGGTTTTAATTATGTGCCTCCCTGAACTCCTGGTAACTTTCAAGTTAAAAGCTCTTGTGGGATTTTTTTTCCAAGGCCGTCTCTGGTTCTTTGAGAGCCCTACACATTTCACAAATCCAAACCAGCCTGATTCCGTCCCTCCCAGGGTCGTCCTCTGAACTGGTGGTGACCTTCACTCTGTTCTTTTATTAGAAACAGGTCCTGACCAAGGACGTGGTCATGGGAGAATTTCAAGAGAGGAACGGAAGGGTGCTTCTGGGCTTCGGAGCATGTTAAACTCCGGTTGATCTAGCGAATCACTCTTTTTATTGCCGTTTTCTATGTTCATTCTGGTTTCTGAGCAGCGTTTAGTCCCTCCTGCTCCAGGGTTCCATTCACAGTATCTATGGCCCCCAGTTGGGCCATGAAAGCTGAGAAAACAGTTCCTTCTCTGAGCAGTTTGTTCTAGGCCAGGTGCCCCAGAGTGTCACCGTAATGGCCGCTGCTCTTCACCTGTCAGAAGGTTGAAAGCAGATTTTCACAGAAGCAGGAGTTCCTTCCAAGGTCCCTGACGAGAACATGTGCCAATACGTGTGTGTCAGCCTGCAAACTGGGTAGAAGACCCGTGCTTTTACTAAAATGCAATGTCATCACGTCCACATAATCTGTGCAGACCCTCAGACCCTATGAAAAGACCACGGTGAGTGTTCAGCGAGAGTTCGCACAGAGATGGGCATCCCCAGAGTGCAGCTCAGGGACCCCATCCCAGCCCCAGAGCGCCCACACTGGGCTGCAGTCCCTGAGCCTGTGCCCTGGGACCTCTCCCTGCCTGCTGCCTGCTCGGCCGGCTTCTGCCACCTTCAGGGTTCATGGTGTCCTGCCTCTTGGGGCATCACTTCCGGGCTCCGCCCAGCTTGTCCCCTGCGGTCAGCTTTGTGCAGTGAGAAGCAGCATCAGGATGACAGTGGCCTACGTAGTTTGACAGCAGGACAGAGAGGGAAACTGGAAGCCAGGCCTCCCCCAGCGCAGCATTTCTGCTCCTTTTACCCAAGAAACCCGAGCTTTCCTCTCCCTAAATCTAACCAGTGTTTTTCCATCAAACATCAGATTATGTAGGATATCAGAAAGGAAGCCAAGCAGAACGGTTTCTAGAGGTATTCCACCAGAGAAAAAGGCGCAAGGAGGAGACTGTGCCCTCCGTTAATGCTGAGAACGGGGTGATCGGCAGTGCCCCAGAGCTCTCCCCGAAGACCCGTTACAGGTGTAAGACGAAAGGTCCCTGAAGTCGAGATTTGCAAGTTCTAGGGTGTCGCCTTCAAGTATGTGAGACCATTAAAGACACGCCATATACTCTTCTTACTGATACCCCATCTGAAATGGTTAAAAAGCCAGTGGTGCCCAGCCAGGCCTGTACAACAGAGTGGGGACTTTAAAATACCTTAAGAAGTATTGAAAAGTGCTCTGGCCCTGGTGAGACAGCCTCCAGGACTGAGGTCCAGACGTGCACGAGAGAGAACCCTGATGAGTAGACCCCGAATGGCGGAGAGCCTGTGGGGAAAGGCCGCCCGTCGGCCCCCTGGAGTCAGCGTGCACGTGCAGGGCTGGCGACGGGCCCGACACTCCTCAGGGGTCCCGGCCTCATAGCGTCGTGGATGGCGGGGTCCTTGTCTCTCTCCTTCCTTCTTGTGTGTCCTTGAGTTTGTTAGCCCCTCAAAAGAGAAAATAAGCAAATACATTCAAGTCGGCTGGGTTTTTATTTGCGTGAGTTCTTGTTTAAAAACAAAAACAAAAACTGGAGATAAGGTAAAGGTCGTCTGTGATCAACAAGTAAACATAAAGCACAGACGTCATTTTCTGTCGTCTGCTTACAGTGACCGTAGGTGTGCCAGCTGGATGGCCTCTGTCACAGGCCTTCTTCCTGGGACCTCGGCACTGCTTCCCAGTTCTTACCACCGTCCTGGGGACCAGGTGGGGCCTGTCCTCACCGCCCTCCTTTCAGGGAGACCTGGGAGAAGGCCAGGAACTGTCCTGAGTTTTAATGTTTGTAAATTGCCATGTTCCCTCGGGGCAGGTGGACCGAGGAATCTAATCCGAATGGACACTGAGGCCGGAGTCGGTCACTCACAGAGCATGCCGGGCGGGGACAGGTTGTGATCAGCTCACCTGCTGTTCACGCCCCATGTAAGGGGCACCCCCCACAGTCTGGATGCGGGCGTGAGGGAACGAACTGCACCCCTCTTCCCGCGCTGAAGTTGAGACGTTTGATTTGAAAAGTGCATTTATAAATGGAAATGATAAATACTGCCCTTGCTAATGCTGGTTTTAATTTTTGTTTTGTTTTTTGTCTCTTCCTTTCTCTAGCACGAAAGGCTTTCTAGGTAAGGATGTCCGTGTTTTACACGCTTAACGCTCGTGCGAGTGCATGTCTGACTAAACTCAGCCTTCGTGTTTTACACGCACGCTTAACTCTCGTGTGAGCACGTCTGACTAAACTCAGCCTTCATGGTGGGTGGTGTCCGCACGCCCTCTGCTCCCACCCCCGGCCCCGGCCGCACCGTCATTCAGACTTTTCTCACTGCTCGTCTGCCCGCAGGAATGCAGTAGCTTTCCGCTCCCTCTGCCCTGACCTCCCCACACGCTCTGCACCCTCCGCTGCCTTAACTGTCCTGAGGTGCCAGCGTGCCAGGCGCTGTGCTGGGGAAGCAGCCTTTCCTTCAAGAGGTGCAGGGCCGCCGTGCGCCCTGCATTAGGGTGGGGAGGAAGCAGTGACGGTCTGCCGAGGGATGCTCGAGTCCAGACGGAGTTAGACGCTGTCACATGATGTCACAGCACAACTCCTTGACCTGGTAGTGCTCAGTGATAATGTGTTGGATGAAGTCAAGACCTGACTTGCAAGTGCTGAAAATTCGAGAAGCATGTGGGGGCTTGGGGATGGGCCTCCGTATGTCTCCTCCCAGCACCTGAGGGTACAACTCCGACCTGCAGAAGGAAGGGACAGCGGTGAGTGGTGACGACTATGGGGCCACAAGCCTGAGTGTCCTCTGATGGAGACACTGAGACGCCGTGGCAGGAAGGCGCAGTCGTGGGTCAGCGTAGGGCTAGTGAGGATCGCAGTTCGGGCGGCGATGGAGCTGGGTCTTCTTTTTTACTGTACCTTAAAACCTGTCAGCTTGCAAGCACCCTTCCTCCGCTGACCTCTCACCAGGCACCAGCCGAGGAGAAATAACTTACATCTTACCTAGCAGAAAATTAGTTTTGCAAAATTGATTGAATGTGGTGTTTTCCTAGGTAATTTCTTGTGAACTGATACATTATAATGGCCGTTTATAAGAAGAGACCCTCCCTACAGACCAAAATATGCTCTAAAACTGATTAAAACAGTGAGTTCATTTAATAAACAAAGCTGTGGAACACAGTAGGTAGCCCTAAAAAAATAAAAACACTGTGGGGAAAGAACTGCTTACTAAATGATCATTGAGACATTTGTCTATTTGGGGAAATAGATCCATCCGTCAAACCAAAGTAAAAAAACCAAACAATAAAATAAGACGAAAATCCAGACTTCAAATGGATTACAATTTTTAAGAGAAAGAGTTCACTACAAAAGTAGTAGAAGAGAGTATTTATCAACTTTATGAGGAAAGACCTTTCTAAGCATGGTACATAAGGGTGAAAACTGTCAATCTACTTATATAAAATGCAGAACCTTTGCTAGTAAAAGCCACCATGAAAGAGACAAAACGTAAAGTGGGCAACCCGTGTGCAGCCTGTCAGTTCCCAAAGCCGTAGAACGTGCCTCCCGCGGTGTAAGGAAGGACCAGCTCGGGCAGCGCAGGAGCAGGCTGTGCAGAAGCGAAGAGAGACAAGAACCTCCCTAATGGTCTAAACACTCGAGTGGATGGGAAGGACAGACCCCTGTGCGGGGCCGTCGCACAGCACAGGCAGCAGCATTTAAAACCCATTTAGCCCTCAGCCAGTCCCACTTCTCAGACTGGATCCTAATGAGATAATTGGACAATGCACTGGGTTTGTAGACAAGTCTTCTCATTGTAACATTATTTATATTAGCTAAAAAATTCAAAACAGTGAGCATGTGTCAGTAGAGGATTAAATTGTCACACAGCCATCCAGTGAGGACTGCAGTTTTTATACATGAGGCCACTCTGTTTTCACTGACGTGGTAAGATGCTTCAGTCGTGGTGAACGCACAGGACAAAGAGGAGGACTTAGGAAATAGGCTGTTCACTTTATTTGTGGAAATATGTTTTTAACATATTTATGTACTTAATACCCCACAAGGATAGAGCTGAACTGTGAAGAGTGGTTATTTCTTGGGCAGGATTACGGGGAGACTTTGACTTTGTGTTTTAGCCACTTGGGCACCGCTCATCTTTTCTGTAAGCACGTATGGCTTGTGAAATCGGGGAGTCCGTAGAGATGCCTAGTCACACGCTTAAAAGAAGAAGAAGACTGTTGTGGGCTCACGTCTGTGAGGCAGAAGGGGCCGTCGATATGGCTGGCAGCTTTGTGTCGTCCTCCCTGCTTCCCACCCCTGCTGTGGCCGTGGCCACCCCAGGGCAGGGGCACGGATGGAAGCCCCAGCTCTGACTCATCAAAGCACCCCAGCAGGAGGACGCAGAGCTCTGCAGGGCTGGTTTGGATATGGCAGTGTCATGGGCCACATTTAGTCTGGGAAGAGCAGAGCCCCAAAAAATAGGACGCGGTACTGAGGACCGGGGTGCTGGCCGCATGTACAGAGTCAGCTGACCGACCCCCACTGAGGACCCGATAGGAGCGTGGGGCTGACACCGCTGTCAAGCTGGGGGCCCATCACAGGTGTCAGTGCTGGCGGGACACGGACGAGGGCAGAAAAGCCTGGGCCCCAGCAGACCTGCCCTGCCCCGGGGCCGCCCCGCACCTCCCAGCCGGCCTCCCAGCCCACACGCCCCTGGTTCATTCACACTTCATCGGACTCATTTTCCAAGAGCTGTTGCGGTCCAAGAAACGTTTGCTTTTAAAAGCACAGTCTTGAGGGAAGCAGCTCAACCCTAAATTTATTGGGAAAGCTCTAAGATTTAAGTGAGCATTTGGGTCCAAACCACCAGTTTTTCAAGCAAGCTCCATTCTTAGCCAGTGACAGCCTCCTCTAAGCTGGGCCGCTTCGCCCGGGAGAGTCGGGAAGGAATGCGTGTGTCGTTTCTGGCCAGAACTGCCAAGGGCTCGTCAGAAGACGCCACACTGCCCCTAAGCATGGGCCCCTTCTTTCTTAAAGCCTCTTATCTTTAACGTGTCCCCCACAGGTTGGACTCGGGAGGCAGTAACCCTACAACCAGCGAGTCCTACAGTGACCGGGCCTCTGCGAGAGCACGGCGCGAGGCCCGCCTGGCCTCCCTGACCAGCCGCGTGGAGGAGAGCGCCAGCAGGGATTATAAAAAAGTAGGGTCCCGTTCAGCGTTCCGGTCGTGGCTTCCAGCACGTAAAGCTCCCAGCCGTTTCCACAGTGCAGGCAAATGAGCACAGTTCTGATGAAGCAGGGGACAGTGCTTAAGTGACAGTGACACTACGTCCCCCCAGGTCTCCCGGCTGCTCCACCAGCTGAATAAGACCCTTCATGTCGTTTTAGTGCAGTAAATGTGTGCCCAGAATCAGGTACTTAGGGGTGTAGGAAAAAGGAAGGGTTAAGAATTGTAAAGGGGGGCGTAAAAGAGGCTGTGTGACCCGGAGGCCGGCTCTGTCCTGTGGATGCCAGCCAGGCACTCCTGGAAAGAGGGACGCAGTGACCTGGCGTGCGCGCGCGCCTTCCGTGTCACAGCAGAGGGCCTGGCTCCGGGCCGACTGACAGCCCTTCCAGGTGCTCGCAATGTGGGGAGAAGCTTTCTGTCAAGAAAAAGTTGGTTCTGTTAGTCAGGACTTGACTAAAATCAGTATTCACACTATGCCACCACTAAAACTCGCTCCCGTTTCTGTGGGAACCACATTTTTAAGCTGTGCACGTGCCCGGTAAGAAACGGAGTGGCGCGTTCCCCCCAAGGCTGATGTGACTGAGCTCGAGGCATCCTGAGCCCAGCGCCGGGGGCTTCACTGAGTTTAAGAAGCAAGAGGCCGGTGGGCAGAACGTGTTCTGGCCTCGCAGCCTCCATCCTTGCCGTCTGCCCAGCGGTGGTGGCTGGGGGTGCAGCCCGTGCTCCTCAGGTGACACAATTCTGGTGCTAGGGGCCCCTTGGAGGTGACCTGGTCTTTTTCCCGCCCCCAGCTCTACGAGAGCGCGCTGACCGAAAACCAGAAACTGAAAACAAAGCTTCAGGAGGCCCAGCAGGAACTGGCAGACGTGAAGTCCAGGCTGGACAAGGTGGCCCAGGTGAGGGGACGTGGAGGCTGGGAGGCCAAGGAAGCGGGGGGCCTGGGCGGGGCACACGGGGGCAGGCGCGGGCCTCTCGGGTCTAACTTGACTTTCGGGTTCAGTGGGCGTCTTCCCTGAACATGGAGCCCCTGGTGGTGGCCTGAGCGCCGACAACCGATGTCACAGATTGTCTGCCGAGTTCTTGGCAGAGGCACCAGCCAGCGACACGGGGCTAGGCCTGCAGCAACCTGCTTGTCCCTCTCATTTCAGTCAGTTCACCTGCGTGTCACCTCCTAGAGACGGGTAAACGTCTCAAACCCGGCGTAGAAAGGTCGCAGATTAGGCTGAGAAGTGAGTGGTTTGCTTCAGACAGAGGTGAGAACACTGGATCGGCTGAGTGATGATGTCCTGTGGCACGTGCTCCCCCCGCCCCCAAGTCACCGCTGCCACTCAGCCTCGGAATAGGGACGTTAGCACAGGAAGGCCAGGCAAGCCGCCCCCTCGGCGCCAGGCCTCATTAGGTGACGTGTTGGGAGCTGGAGGCAGCGGCCACATCACCCTCCAGCCACGGTGTGCAGCTGAAAGCTGGGGCAGGCACCCCGGTTATTGTTGAGATAACGGGAAGCCTCCTGGCCCCTGACACTCAGCGTCTGAAAAGGACTGTGCTGGACGGGAGAGAGGAAAGCCCGAGGCAGCTGTTACACGACCCAGCGCCGAGACCCGGATGCCAGGGCTGCACGGTGCCGGGCGCCTGGCCTTGGAGGGCAGGCGCCCGGCACCCTCAGAGCATCTTGCCGCAGACCCTCGGGACCGGGTGCCAGCACTTAGAAGCTGCAGCACGTCTGCCTGAGCCGCAGGAAAGCCGGGACCGCTTGCGGGCGGGCGCAGGAGGCACAGCCTGGCCTGGGAGCTGCCCATCAGCTCGGGAGACGCACCGCACCCTCGAATGCGGCCCTTGTGCTGGGGCTGCTGCGGCCGACGGCAGCACAGGTGGCAGCAGGGCTGGCTGTGACTTGGTGGACAGGAAAAGCAGCTCAGTGCCCCCGCTTAGGCATCAGCCGCCACGAGGAGGGGCTCTTGGACCCCAGAATCCCAGGGCCAGGCAGACCCTCAGCAGGTGTCTGAGGCTGGTTTCTGTCTGAATGGAGCCAAGAATTGGCAGTGGTTGGTAGACATGGGTCGTAGCTGCTTCTCATCAGGCTCTGCAGAAAGTCAGGGGGCAGCCGTGCGAGGGGCCACAGGAGGACCGGCCCACGGCCCCTCAGCAGACGCCTCTGACCCACCTCTCGGCTGAGGCATCCGCGGCCTCCCCGGCCCCTGCCTCCCAGCGGCCAGCAGCCTGAGTGGCCGCCCTGGGCCTGCACAGGCTCTGGGTGTGTCAGAACAGACTTTGCCAAATACAAGTTACCGAAATTTGGAAGCGGTGGGGCTCCAAAGCAGGTCTCGGCTATTTACCGAAACCGGAGTGTCAAACCGGAGTGTCGGTCAGGACAGGGGTTGGGGCCCCGCCAGCCTCACGCATTTGCATGGACACAGGTACATGAAAGGCCCACCCGACCCCTAAGGGGGTTAAGATTTAACAAAAACAAAACAACAGAAAAACTGGTTCTTCGTGTAGGTGAACTCAGTGGAAAAAGTGACGTCATCGCAGCTTCTGTGCTTGTCAGGCCCGGAAAGCGAGACTTCGGGCAGAAACGAGCTGCCGGGGCCCCTCTGGCCTCTTGTCGTCGGCCCCCGCTTCAGAGCAGATGTGGCACAGGCAGGTGGCAGTGGCCTCAGGACGGGAGCCCGGCCGGGTGCTGGCGTTCGGTCCGCTCTCCCTTAGTTGTTTGAAGAAAGGAAGCTGTGCGGCCGACGGTGTGTGTGACACGTTGAGGAGACCCGTCCGCTCTCAAATGCTGAGGCCAGAGGACGTCGGGGTCGGTGTCCACAGCGCACGTGGTTCTCTGTAGCTGTGCCGGCGGCTCCTCCGTAGCCCCCCTGCGAACTTACACTGAAAGTCAGAGGTGCTGGAAAGAAAAGTCCTAGCCGTCCCTTGTCCGGCAGCACCGTGTACGAACAGCAGAAGTGGACCTGGCGTGTTCAGGGCCGCCGGTCCCATGGGGGCTTCGAGGACCCTGGAAGCCGGCCACCGTGTGAAAGCCACTGCTCCTTTCCTCTGGGCGATGACGTTACTCACAGAAAGGCCGCGGGGAGGTGTGACACAGTGGGAACCGCAGACCCGCAGTGAGCTGCTGGGGGGTCTGAGCGTGCCTGTTTCGAGTGTCAGGGACCGCTGCTCCTGCCCTCCGGCCCGGAGGGAACCCCGCAGCCTGCAGAGGTCGTGACATTAGGCTGGGGGCCACCAGACCCTGTTTGCCGGGCGCCCCTGCACCGTGCAGGCCCCGAGCCCGGCATCTGTGTGCACGGCCGGTGGTGACGTCCGGCCTGAGACAGCCTCACTGACGGTGTTTCCTCTCCTCGCTCTGGCAGAGACAAGAGAAGGCTGACAGGTCCTCGGTGCTGGAGGTGGAGAAGCGGGTACGTGTGTCTCGTCCTCGGCCACCTCCCTCTCCTGTTCTAACTTGGCTGCTCGGGCCTCGGGAAAGTTTTTCTTAAGAGGCGGGAGTTGCCACATTCCGTTCCAGCTCGATAATAAATTCTTTCCATCTGACTCTGGACAGCAGTTTGATTGCTAGTCCTTTGGCTTCCTCAGACGGTCAGTGCTTTTCACACATTCCAGTCTTGGGGGCGCAGGGAAGGTCATCATGTCATTGTTCTGCCTGTAAGCAGATCTGCACACGTTCATGTGTTCGCGCGCGCGCACACACACACACATACACACATGCACACATGATCCTTGGTCTGTGACAACCTCCTTGGTACCTCATCCACTGAGGAGTCTGCCTGGGTTGGGGTGACACAGGGACAGGGGAGCGTGCGGGCAGCGTCAGGGAGGCGTCTGCCGCTTCACAGACATGGTGTCAGCTCTCCGTCTAGTCCCAGCACGCCGGGCGGCTCCCTGGGAACTGGGGAGAGCATGCCCGGAGGTGACAGTGCCTCGTGAGCAAGGGTCCTGGTCACATTTGAAATCCCGTGCTTTCTAGCTCAGTGCCCTGGTCTCTTCCCGTTTGCCCATCTTCTAATTTGGTGGGAGGCTCAGGAATGCGGTTTATCAGTGAGGCTGGTCACACCTGGGTGTGGTGTGCGGGACCCCTGGCGGCGGGCGGGCTCCCTTCTGAGCCCACCAGATGCTCAGCAGTGCGCTTGTCTCCCCACAGGAGAGGCGTGCCCTGGAGAGGAAGATGTCCGAGATGGAGGAGGAGATGAAGGTACGGGCTGCGTCCCTTTCCCCCCTGGGGTCCCTGCCAGGGCTGAGCAGCGGAGCACAGGCCCCTCCACGGTCACTGCGCAGGACCCTTCCAGAAGCGTGTGGGAAGGCCGAGAGCGCCCTGAGCCGGTCCACCCGGCCGCCTCAAAGCCCCTGGGAGCAGAGCAGCCAGGTCGGGCCATCCGGCAGGCTGGACAGACGCGAGCCCGGCTCGAGCTGTTGAGGCTCCGCAGCCCTGGCTTCACCCTCTAGGGCTGGATGGGGGGTCTGCAGCTCTGCAGGCCTCAGCGTAGGCGCCCAGGGTGCCGGCCGGCCCACCGCAGGCCTGGCAGGACGCACAGCCCCCCCCCCCCACTGTGCAGCAGCGCCCGCCCGGTGCCCCGAAACACTCGGGAGCTGGGCGCTCCCCCACTGCAGAAGCTCGGGCCACAGGCACTGCCCTCGCTGCCTCCCACTGCAGTGACCGTCCCTTATTGTCCCCTTGGGTGGACCACTGTTGTCCGGCTAAGAACTGGCAGTCTACCCACAGGAGTCGGCCCTGCTGTGGAAGGGGGTGCAGAGCTGCTCGGGGCCGCCTGTGGGGTGCTGGGAGCACCCAGCCTCGCCGCATGATGCCGCAGGCTGCGGCCGCTTAGCCCTTCCCAGCTTGCCTTCCTCCTCCGGGACCGCACTTCACCAGATGTGAGATGCTGAGCACTCATCTGGTGGCACATGGTTACCCGGGAGCCTGTCTGTGGGCAGGGGTCTCCAGTGTGCCAGTGGGGAGACGCTTGGTTGTTCACTGAAATGAGCTTTGCAGGACTTGACAAGGTCCGAGTTTGCATGAGGGCCAGGGCTCATGTTCCAGAACGCAGGAGGCATGCCAAGTCCTGCCCTTCGTCCTGTGCTCACCGTCCCAAGGTCACCATCCCACAGAACCCGAGCAGCGCCTGCTGTGTCTCAGACGGCGACGCTTCGTGCCTTTGAAGTCAATTCAGAACAGCGAGAACTAGAGATGCTCAGTGGTTAGCTCCCCTAGCAGCAAAATCAGTCTGCCTTCAGCTTCTCCAGTTTCCCCAAACCACCCCACGCACCCCGTTCTCTCCTCTGTTTGTGGGGCCCCTTGAGTTACGCCGTCTGCTGTGAGGCAGCCGTTGGCAGCGGTCACTACAAAATGGCGAGAGTGCTGCTGGGAGCAGTGAGGCCAGACCTGCGGCCTTCTGACGGAGCTCAGGCAGCCCCTGTGTGTTGGCCTCGTCCTCTGCGGCAGTCCTTCCCACGACGTCCCAGAGGGGACAGCGAGGGCCTCCCCTGTGTGCTGCCCTCAGGTGGCGGCCGTGGGACCCGTCCGGCTGGGACTTCCTGAACTAGATCCCAAGTTCCTTGCTTTTCTGAGCAGAGATTGGGATTCGAGGCAGTGTCTGCCCTCGGTCCAGAGTCATTTGCTGCCAACTTTAAATTCAGTTGTTTAAACAGTCACATGGCTGTGTCGGCCCCAGACCAGCTGGTGCACTCACGGTGAGACTGGCTTTGTGTTAGTTTAAAAATGCGCCCATTCAGTCAGACGCTGGCAGATGCGGGGAGCACCTGCCCGAAGGCCCCTGACTTACCCTTTGCCCCAGTCGGCACCGGCGGCAGGTGTGCAGGTGGCCCGGCAGCACCAGCCCTGTGGCATCTGTGTCTGTGCCTTCTCTGGAGGCAAAACCTTCAGATGTGCAGGGACAGGCGTTATAAATGGTGTGGCCGCCCGGAGACGGCTGAGAAAGCGCTTCCAGGCCGCCTAGCTCTTCGCCAGCGCCATGTGGTGACCCGCGGCCAGGGTCCCTGCTCAGGCAGCCAGCCAGCAGGGCAGGTGACGGGCTCGTCCAGCCCGGGACCCAGTGGAGCTGAGGGCCAGTCGGACCCGTGCTTGGCGCATATTCAGTCGGGAGCAGGTGGATGGGTGACCCCGAGGCAGCAGGAGCTCAGGGACGCGGGGTGCCTCTGGCCCTGTGTTTCTGAGTCTGACACATCCGGTGGCACATCCAGGGGGGATGGGGGCCGTGAGGTGTGGCGCTGTGGCTGTGACACCGTGTGCCTGAAAGGCCTGGACTTGGAAGGGTGAGGTGTGTGACCTGCCCAGGTCATAGGTCGGCTCTGCGCCCACGTGTCGTGTGAGCTGCGCTGGCCTGTGCTTGTCTCGGGACCCGGTGGCCCCTGTGGCCCCTGTGCCACAGCCCCCACCAGCAGCCCCCCAGGCGCTTGCATGAAGGCCCCGCAGCCCGTCTGCTTTACTTGTAATTGGTCCCACTCTGGAAATGTCGTGAGCTCGTGCAGACCCGAAGCCCTGCGCGCCCTGCTCTGAGCCTGTCCCCCGCTCCGAGCCTGTTGAGTGCTGCCTGCTCCGGAGCTTCTGCTGGACGGCCCCCTGCCTCGCTCCCCGGTGCTGAGAACCTTGGAGCCCCCCACTTCGATCTGCTCGTCCTCACATGTCAGACTGAGCCGTTTCCGTAGTTCGCGGCTTTGGTGCTGTTCTTTGGGCGACACGGGCCACCGCACCCGGTGACCCAGACTGTCGCTCGCTTTGGTCCGGTGTCGGCACCCGGAAGGGCGAGAGCCCGGGACTTTCCGCTGGCCCTTGAATGGGGTCCATTCAAGCCCGTCGCGCTATTCCCACGTGCTGCTCCGTGACCCCTGCTCTGTCCTCCCCCAGAGAAGGCAGCGGCCCGGCCCCTGCCCCTCGGTGGCGACACAGGACTCGTCGTGCCCCAGCTTTTTCCGAGCTGGTCGTCCTCCCTTTTGGGGACACTCAGCAGTTTGTCTCTGCTTGTGTTTCCTTTTCACTGTGTCCTTCCGTCCATCCATGCCCTCGCTGCTTCATCCTGGCGACTGTCACCCCTCTGACCCTTCATTTCCATCTCTCGTCCGCATGGCGGGACAGCCTTTCCTCTGGTCCTCGCGGCCTTTCTGCGGTCAGCACAGCCCATGGATTGTCTGCCTGCATCTAGGAAGTCCTGTCCCCATAATGGAATCGTTCTTCTGAGTTTCAGGGTCAGTGCAGATGTCCACTGAGGGAGGACAAGTAACAGGAGGCAGGCCATCTGTTGGTGGCTTTCTGGGGTCCCTGTGGGGTGTGAGGAATGCCATCCCTGGACACCGCTGGTGTCTGCACTGCGAGCGCTCAGCCGTAGGCCCGAGCGTGAGTCTGCGTGTGGACGGCCCCTCCGTGGACCAGGCTGGCCTGGGAGCTGTGAGCCCGTGAGGCACACGGTTGGAGGGCCTGGGTCCTGGAGCAAGTGACGGCTTCCCCCGAGCACACAGGTGCCAGGTGCCCGTGTGCAGGTGCCGCGCCACGGAAAGCGCTCACACCGCAGGTGCCGGGTGCCCGTGTGCAGGTGCCACGCCACGGAAAGCGCTCACACCGCAGGTGCCGGGTGCCCGTGTGCAGGTGCCATGCCACGGAAAGCGCTTACACCGCAGACCCTCTCTTACTGTCCTTGTCTAGTTTTCAAGGTGAGAGATAACTGAGGTAAGAGGACCCAGAAAGGAAGCCGGCGGGAGTCGGGGGCAGAGGAGGGTTCAGGCAGCAGTGGGTTTAGGACACGCCGAGTCCTCACGTCTGGTCCAGTGATGGGACGAGTTCCCAAGGCCGTGGCTCCACCAGAGCCCCCGCCACGTGCGGACTGCCATTCTGAAAAGCCAGCAGATGTCCTTTTGGACAGAGCGCCTGGTGCTGTGCCCGTGCCGACCTTCAGCAGAGAGCCCGTGGCCGCTGAGAGCCGGACGCCGGCCCCGCCCGCTGTGCTCCCCTCGCCCTGCCACTCTTCCTCCTGCATTTCCGTGCATGCAGCCCCAAAACAAACAAAAGTCATGTGATCTGTCCTACTTTTATCTCTTGGTCTGTCTGTCTCTCTGTCCGTCTGTCTGTCCCCTCCGTGTTTCACTCTGCAGAACCTCCACCAGCTAAAACAGATCCAAACCTTGAAGCAGATGAATGAGCAGCTGCAGGCCGAGAACAGGGCCCTGGCCCGAGTCGTGGCCAGGCTCTCAGCATCCATGGAGGCCTCGGAGACCCAGGAGCTCTAGCCCTTGCCCCCCCTTCCTGCTCCACTCCAGGCAGGTGCTCCCTTCCCATTGCGTCCAGAGCCCTGGGCTCCCCCCTCCGTCAGAGCCCCACGCAGGTTCCTGTACAGGTCGGTCACGGACGGAAGGTGCCGGGGCTGACCCCACGTCAGGGGAGGCGGGGGAGACCTTGCTGGCCCTAGAGACAGACGGGCGTTCTCACCCGGCTGCACAGGTGTGCAAGGGCACACGTACCTGCGTACACACACACGCCTTGGTGCAGCCATTGTGAAACTGAGGTCACGCTTTCTCAGTCAGCCCCCCAAGTGCAGCCCGGTCCCCAGAGCAGTGGGGCTGGGCCTGGGGTGGCCCAGGGCAGGGGCTGGCAGCACGTATGGTGCCCAGGTCCACGCCCCAAAGAGCCAGCAGTCCGAGTTGAGCCAGGCGCCAGCATTTTCTCAGGGTTCCTGGTTGATTCTGCTGTGAAGCCAGGTTGAGAACCATGGCCTTTTGGGGACCAGGCAGAGCCAGCCCCCCCACATCTGACAACATGCCAGATCGGGGGGCTGGAGCTGCTGTGGTCCAGCCCAGCTGCCAGCAAAACCCAGCTCCTACGCACCCGGGTAGATCTGGGGGCACCCTCTGTCCTCCCACCCTCATCTCGGTCACAAATCTTGAGGCCCCAAGGATGTGTCCCCCACCCCCTTGCAGTGTGGACTGAGGCAGAAGGCAGGCCCTCCCTCATGGGGCCAGCTTTGCAGAGGACATGGGGAGACGGGACTGATGGTCCACCGGGAGCGTCTCCCTGCACGTGGGTCTCAGACAAGCTCACGGGTGTTTGCCCTCCGACCCGAGATGGTGTGGCGGGGCCACTGCTGAGCAGTTTCGCTCTGAAATGGGTTTTAATTTTCAGCAACAATCAAATTAGTCCTGACCAAGGCCTGTTCATCTTTCTGCCTGTTTGCTTGTCCCTTCGGGTCGTAGCTGGCAGCTCGTAGCCCCTGACCTGAAGCAGCCGAACCACCGACAAGGCCTAGCAAGTACCCTGCCGCGTGCTGCCAGCACCCAGACCCAGCGGGGGGCCACCGGCCTGCCCCTCCTCACGGAGCCCCCGGGGGGCTCAAACCCCGCACTTTGAAATCAGCTTCACGGTTCCCAGAAACTTGACCTCGGGTGAACTCGGGACCCCAGCAGTTGCCCCAGTTCTCTTTAGTTTCTGTCTTGGTGCGAGACGGTGTAGCAGCTGGGACGCAGCCGACCGTGGCTCCCGCGTTAGCAGACATGGCACCCTGCCCTCTGTCAGGGGCTGTGCCCAGCACTGCACGTGCATTTCACCACCTCTCCCCCAGAGCGGTCGTCTGACTATGAAACGCCCGTTCCAGGTCAAGTGACTTGCCCCGATCGCACAGTATTTGGTAGCCAAGGCTGGACCCACTGCGGTGTGAGTCGTCCCCATGAGGGTCCAAACAGTGCAGAAAGGACCTGGCAACAGCCCCACTGTCCCCACTGTCCCCGCTCTGCGGGAGGCCTGCCTCCCAAGACATCCCACCACTGTGGGCACGCTGCCCGGCGCGTGGTCATCCATGGTGCCGCCTGCCCTTCGGTTCTCTGGGTTTGTTTTCTATAATCCTGGGAGGAAATGCCCATCTCGGGGCACGTCGTGGGGTCCAGCCACTTCCCACCTGCCAGGTGGTCGGAAGCCAGACAGCTCAGGCAGCTCCCCCTCCGAGTCCCTGTCACCCTGCAGCCCCCTGGGCGCTGCAGCCTCGGGACCCTGTGTTGTCCTCCTCTGACCTCCCTCATCAGAGTCTGTAAGACGCGATGTTCGAGAAAACGTGTGCTCACGTTTCCTTGGCCACGGTCCCTGCACCTCACACCGTGGACAATGGGAAGGTAGAAATTGGGAGTTGATGCTCCGAAGCTCCTAAACCCTCGAGCCCACCGCCCGCTCTGTGCTCTTGTCATGCCAGCGCCAGTGGGTCGGGGGTGAGGCTTTCCCCTGGTTTCTGCTTTCCACTTCTGGGACTTTGCGATGCTCCCTTAAGATGCCCCTTGGAGCAGGTCGCAGCTGGGCAACTGCCTTTCAGAGAATTGAGTTCTTAATGTGGAAATAAATCCCAAAGTTCGCTGAGTTGTTTGTCCATTTAAAAAGGACGAGGGCAGCTCAGATGTGACCCGATGAGCTGCTGGCCGTGAAATGCAGTCGTCGCCGTGTTACTCCTCCCGGCCTGTGGAAACACGGCTGTCAGTGTCCCCCGTGCCCGGCTGCAGGCCCAGTGCCGGTGGGAGGTGCGGCGCGGAGGCCATCTTGGTGGTCAGGCCACAGGGATGGGGACGCGGCAGAAACCCACCGGCGCCGCTGTGACTGGTCGGAGGGAGCAGAGGCAGATCGGAGGACAGGCTTGAGTGGGGTGTTCGTGTTCTCTGGAGTCAAGTCCTCTTAGTAAAGTTTGTAGATCACCTGCCCGCCCGCCCTCATCCACGGAACCCACAGGTCAGACACGTTCGCGCCCGTTATGCCTGTGGGTCTCACAGACGCCCCAGTCTCTGAGGGGCTAGGGCTTGATGCTTCAGAAACCCAACGTGTTGCGTGGTTCACCCAAGGTGACAGAGCGTTGGTGACAGTGCTGGCATTTCAGCCTCTGCACTTCCAGTGGCTTGTCGCCCCTCCCACGCCACCTCTAATGAGGACATGACCTTGGACTCGGGCACACGTGGGCTCAGCTCAGCTCTGCCACTGAGCAGCTGGGCCCTGGAGCACGTACTGGGCCCGTGAGCGTGAGCACCCCCCAGTGTGCGGCCTCTCAGGCGCTTGGTCCTTCCCCTGACACAGGTTCCTGATGCACACACGTCCCTGTGTGCAGGACACACAGGAGGCAGCCCTGTCCTGTCGGTCACTTAGCTCCCTGCGCGGTTCACCAAGCCAGGATGAGCAGCGCCCGGCCCCCTGACCCCGAGCTCTGCACAGACGCCGTGTGCACCGTGTAACCCCCGCCAAACCCACTGGGGGTCAGGTGCTCCCTCGCCTGTCAGAGTGCCTGGTCACCGATGGGGACCCGGCCGTCAGGCTGGGCCTGGGGCTCATGGATCCTCTGGTCCCCAAGTTGGACAGCTCTGCAGGATTCCGAGGTGGCAGAGCGAATGGGGTGGAAATCGCCATCCCGCCCCAAAGCCCGTTTCCTAGAATGACAGCACCGCCCTGGCGCTGCGGGTGGACAGCTTCGTCCACGGTGAGCAAGGCCTCCTGAGGCCGCTGGGTGCCTGTCAGTGGGGAGCTGAGGGGCTGAACGCGTACCCAGCGCTCCCTGCACGTCACAGCTCCGTGCTGAGCCGATCGGAGCGCCCTGGGCTGTGGTGGACGTGGACACGTAGCTCCATCACAGGACCTTAACCCCCGCTGGGCGCACAGCCGCTGCACGTGCCTGGTTTTGGTGGGGTTGAGGCAGTGTCCCCCCTAACTCTTTGCTCACCCCTCCCTGTGTCCTCACCAGCTCACCTTGGCACTGTCCCCAACTTCTCTAGACGAGAGGTGACCTCAGTGGGAGGATACGCAATGTGAGATGTGAAGCCTCCTCACCAGGAAGTGAGGTGTCCACAGGCGCCGTGGTCCCCCTAAAGCCCAGCATTACCGGCTCAGGCATTTCACCCCTGGGAGAAGGGTGGTGACAGTCCCCTCCGTAAGCTGTCCCAGGAGCTGACCTGGCCTGGTCGCGTCAGGTCTAACACCTTCCTCATCACCCTACAGGTGTTAACAGAACTGAAATCCGACAACCAGAGGCTGAAAGACGAAAACGGCGCTCTCATCCGAGTCATCAGCAAACTGTCGAAATAGAAGGGGCTCCGGGGGCCTGCGCCGCCCCAGCCCCGCTTCCAGCCCATGCCTCCCAACCCGAAGGGGACGTGTGGGCTGGAAGGACACTTGTCCCTGAGCCCCTGCAGCGCCTCCCGCACGCCCACGCCAAGTCCTGGGACAGTTTTAACTGAAGCCTGACTGACCGTTCACGCCACATGGAGAAGCGACCTGTCCACAGCGGATGGGGCAGACACGTGCGGCCTCGGCCCAGACGCCAGCCTCTGGCTGCCGCTGTCCGATGGAGGTGAGTCTGACGGCGGCCACTGCAGGCCCCTGTTTGGGACGTCACCCAGGCAGCAGGGCACGGGAAGAACTGCTGCTGGCAGATTCCAAGCTGACACGAGTGCGTGGAGGTCTCCGCCAGTCTTCACCGCTCAGGAGCCAGCTTTCGCCTGACCCGCTCCTCCGGCCCCCGGCGGCCCTGCCTGTCCACCCCTTCAGTCTCCTTTCTCCTGCCCCTCCACCACCGTGCGCCCCCGTGTAGATGGCAGAAAAGAGCACCCGGTCCCAGCGGGCTGGCCCTCAGGGAGCACAGTTTCTGCTGGGGTGCTCTGGACTAGAAGAGTTGCGCTGGTGGCAGCACCCCAGCCCCTCCCTGAAAGGCCAGGCCGTGGCGGCCGAGCCGGCCCTGCAGACGCTGGCAGAAAGGTGGGGCTCTGGACCCCCAGCCGCCTCCCTGCCTTGGCCCTGTCCTCTTAGCTCTGGCTCCTGGTCCTCGAGAAATGACATCACAAGGGGGCATGGGGGGGCAGCTTGGTGAGAGGGGGACTCTCGCGTGGAGGAGGAGGGGAAGATGTGCAAGCACCCATGGACACTTGCAGCCTCATGCCAGAGAAGACAGAAGGGGACAGCCCGTCGTGCTGTGAGGTGGGGGTGACTGACAGGCTCTGGTGTGTAGATTTAGGGGAGAGGGTAGGTTTCTCAGCCGCCGGCAGAAGTAACTTCCTCATAAAGGCCTACGGTGTGGGACGCCTCAGCCCACGGGGGCATCACGGAACCCGAGAGCAGGGCCCGGCGGGCATGTGGTCCAACTTCCCACTGTTGTGCCACGTGGACCCCCCGCCACCACAGCTGCCACCCACGGCCAGGTAGCCTCTGTGGCCGTCATTTGCCACGCAGACACTGGGCGGCTCTAATGACCGCAAGTTTTTCCTGACAAATCGAGGTCTGCGGCGGGCGCTCGTGGTGTCCGTGCCTCGCTTTGGTGTGACAGCCCAGCAGACACGTGCCCTGGGGGCCGCCCCTTAATCTCCCTTCCCGCCGACGGGTTCCTGGTGGCATACTTCTCATGCTTGTCACATCTGGGCCGTCTTCCTCTAGACATTGGCCCCTTTTACAACATGCCTGGGCCTGGGCAGATCACCCCCGTGGGCAGCACAGAATTCACCCCCTGGCTCTTGATGGTGACCCAGTATTAATACTTGAAGTATCTGCTTTTATGGGCCTTTTAGCCCCTGACCGGTTTATTGTAAGTGTGCAGCTCGTTGGAACCCTCCTCGCTAGGGGTGGCCGGTGGCACTCAGGACGGTGTGGTCCGCCATTGTCACTTCCTTCCAGAGAAAGTCCGCGTCGTTCTCCACGGCCTTCCGAAACGTCACGTGCTCTCACACCAGAAGCTGTAACTCAAGACCCCAGTTCCAGAAAAGGAGATAAGCCTCCTCTGGCAAAACCCCGCTTTTGGAGCGCACGCGATCTTCTCTCCCGTTCCCGACCGTTTTGACCGATTTGTGAGAGAAGCTCTACTGGTGGGGTGTGGGCTGTCCTGGACGCCCGTCAGCTCAGTTCTCAGGGAATGGGTCGTGTCCTCCGTTCGGGGAGAATCCTCGGCTGACCGACTCTGCCAGCACGTCCTGGATACTGGGGGACGGATGGGGGGCGGCCGCCTCTTGCTCAGGAAAAGAAAATTGAGTTGTTAGGAAGACGTCTTGTCCCTCCCCCGTGCACCGCGCTGGGGCTGGAGGGCCCCAGCCTCCCTCAGACCTGCTTGTGCCTTTCCAAACGCGGGACAGGTTCTCAGAACTCTCCCCTCCTGGCCCCTCCCTCGTGAAGATGCCTTTTCTTGCCAGAAAGTTTTCCTCGTGATGAAAGAGTTACTAGCTTTTCAGTCTCAGGAATACTGGGTTCTTTGGCCAAGAACCGTGAGAGTGCAGGCCCTCCTGGTGACTTGAGGTCCCCTCGTCACGACACATGGGCTCCATCCCGCTGTCCTTCCAGAGAATAAAGCCGTGTCCTCAGCTCCGTCCTCGGGGGCTGCAGCCCCCGCCCTCACCCGCTTTTCAGACACTGCAGCAGCCCAGCAGCTCAGGCCAACGGCGTGGGCCCAGGCCTGCCGCTTCAGTCTTTGCATGAATATCGGGATAGGAGAAGGCTCTCAGCTCAGCTCCTCACCCTCTGTTCTCATTAACTTGATTTCCAAAGCCCAGCCGCACCCCCGGAGGAGTGCCTGGCCGTGCACAGTCTCTGGCTGGACTTGAGCTACTCCGCCCGTCGGCGTCCCAAGGGCTCTCCCCTCTCCCAGACCGCTCGGGCGTGGTGACCTGGCCCAGCCCTGTGTCTAGTGCAGCCTGGGTGTTGCCGGTAAAGAATGTACAGAGCAGCCGAGCCCTGGACTTGTGGCCGACCCTCCGCGGGGTGGGCCCCTTTGAGGGTTCCTGGGGCTGCACCCCTCATCTGCGACTGCAGGATGCATCTGCTGCTCCCTGGGGCCCCCACCCCTTGCTCACCTTCCTAGATTCCCTGGTTGCTCTGAGGCCCCTGGTGAGGGAGGTGTCCCATCTCTGGGGCCGTTCCCCCCTCCCCCCGCCCTAAATGAGACATACGCCTGCTGGACCTTCCACTCAGGAAGCAAGGAGGCTGGAACCCCACGTACCAGCCTGTGGGTCCCACACATGTGTGGGGACCACCAGGGGCTTTAATGAGCCACAGCTGAGGGAAAGGAAACTGAGCCAGGCGCCTGCTTCAGGCCCTGACTCCTGGCAGCCCAGGCCGCCAGCACGGGAGGTGGCATGCGGGCAGCGCGCTTCACAGCGCAGCCAGCCTGCTCGCTCCTCAAAAGGGGAAGCCGACGGGGCTCGGCAAGCAGGCCAGCGGGAGTGGGTCCTGGCCCACGCCCCGGGGGAGCCACGGTTCCCGAGCTTATCTGTGTGCCGCGTCCTTCCCTCCGAGCCACTCTTTATACCGGTGCCACCCCAGCTCTGGGCGCACAGCTGTCAGGCCAAGACCTCGGTCCTGTGGCAGCGAGAGAATGATCCTGAGTGAGAGCTCAGCCTGGGGCTCCACCGAGCGTCTCCTCGGCCCCAAGCGCTGTCGGAGTCAGGGGGTCCACGCCGCTTACGATGGCCTTTCCTAGAGCAGGCCGGAGGAGGATGCCGGGGGCCCGGAGGGGTTTGCAGAGTCAGGTCCACAGGGCTTGAAAGAACCGGACATCAGGTGACAGGGCAGGGGCCCTGCACAGGAGGGGTCTCCGGAGCAGGGGAGCGCGTCGGAGATTTTAATCAGCCCCCTGATGGCGATCGACCTGCTCAGGAGCGGCAGACCCTAGCAAGGATGGTATTGATGCTTCTGTTCTGATTAGATTGGAAAGCAAATCAGCTCCGTTGCAGCCCAGGAAATGCCATTGTCAGCTCCTAGGGAATGGGTGGTCTCGGGGGCTGAGAGCCGGCCAGCAGGTGCACGTCCCCTTTGAGAATTGTGGCCGAGGGTCAAAACCAAACCTGGGTGTGGAGCCCATCCTTGGGGAGAAGTGTTGGTGACAAGTAGGCCCCACTGACCAGCACTCTGGCCTCGCTCACCCTGAGAGGTTTGGCGACCGGAGCCGCCTGTGGCAGCAGCCACATTTGCCAACCGGGAGCTTTGGAGAGCAAGTCTGGGTGTCCTGGAGCCCCACAGCCACTTCTCTGAGCCACGTCCAGTCCATTGGTGTCCCATTCTGGGCGGTGAATCCACCAGAGCAAACGTCCTGTTTTTTCTCCCCCAGACTCCCTACAGCGCGTCTAGTAAACTCGTGCTTGGGTGGCCCCTCAGGATGTTCACGTCCCTCCAGGACACACGCCGCCTGCTGTCTCGCCCCCACACCCTTTATTCCTTGCTCTCCTCACTCGGAGCTGATGGTGCTTTCGGGAAGGTTTTCCACGAACCAGCCAAGACCAGAGCTGCCTGGCGGGGTGACACCCGGCCGACCCCAGGTCCCCGTAGCCGGGCCAGGGGCAGCATGTCTGGTTTGCTCGGGCCTCGTCCTGAGAGGTGGAAACTGTGTCCTCGCAGAAAAAATCTGACCATTGGTGTATCTGGACGCTGAGCCCGGGAGGCTTGCTGTCTGGGGGCCGCGAACCTTCCCACCAACCAGACTCGGGGGCAGGAGCAGGTCCTGGGAGGCGCATGTGCTGGACACCACTCACTGCCCTCACCTGAGTGTCCGGGACCACACACCTGCCCGAAACCTGGGGCAGATCCCAGCTTGTCCCCAGGGGAGCCGAGGCCAGGTGACAGGCCAAGGAGGGACACGGGTGGGCGGCACCGAGCACCGGGCATAGGTTCTGGGCAGCAGCCCCTCAGGCCAGCACTCCTGAGCCCACCACCTGGCTGGCACCTAGTCTCCCTGAAGAGGGACGGAGCGTGTCACCCTGCGTCCCCGTCCTGGAGGACAGTGGCTCCGGACTCAGGCTTGGCTCTGGTTTCTCTCCCTGACGGGGTGCGAAGGGCTTCTGAGAACCACGCGGGTCTCAGTGCCTCTCCCACCTGAGGGGAGCGTGTCTTTCTCCGCCCGCTTCGCCCTCACCCCCCACCGCAGCCCGCTGTAAATACGCCCCGGGTGGGGTGGGGACGGGGACGGGGACGCCAGGCCCGCTTTGTGAACTGAATGTACTTCTATGCGACTTTGAGTGGCCTTTCAACCCTGAGATGAATTTGTTTTACTGGTGGTTGTTATATAGTATTATTAAGTATAGTGTTTGAAAGTTTGGGAATAGTAACATTCACATTCTGTGATGCCTGTGAACACAACAGTATTTATAAATCAGTAAATAAAACTGTGTTTTAACTTTGTGACTCTGGCTTCACTGTTTAGGGGATGGGATTTATAGGCTCCCGTCTGGGGGCGCCCGTTGCATTCCACGTCGTCATCCTTGCACCGGTGGCCTCGCCCTCCTGCCTGTCTCGGGGACAAGGGGGTCACCGTCACTGACAGGGTCCCCGAGTCAGGCCCAGGAGAAGCCGAGATTGGAGGCTCGACAGTGATAGGAATCAGGGCTCCGGCTTCCGGCAACTTGGGGTGTGGCTGTTCCTTTGAGACAGCAGGACTCAGTGACCAGGGCGCTGGGCCCGGAGAGGTGGCCGTGTCCCCTCAGCCCCTGCCTTACACGCGACGGTCCCCACTTGCTTCAGGAGAATAAAACTGCCCCAAGGCTCCAGACGAGAACAGGCTGCGTGGGATTACTGGAGGTCAAACCCAAACTCAAAACAAGGGCCAGGCCCAGGCGGGTCTGGTTTCTCGTCAGCCCCATTTCTGCCCGCGGAAATCCCCGGTCACCCGTGGTGCGAGCACAGGGAGACTCCTCTCTAGCGGAAACATTCCTTTGCCCTGCTGTCACCCAGTGGCGTGTGGCCCAGACACACGATGTCACGGCCGAAGCGCGCAGACCTGTCCTGGGCCCAGAGCGGGAGGAGCGTGTGTGAGGCGAGGGGCTCTTGGCGGCACGTGAACCCTCGCGGGCCCGAGGCCACGGACGAGCGCGCACCTTCTCAGCCGGGACCCTGCCGGACGGCCACCCGGCCTCCCTGTGAGGGACTAAAGCCACAGGACCGTCACTGGCCCTCGTGCTGGGACCTGACGGCTTGAGCTGGGGCCCCTGCTGCCTCAGGGCCAGGAGACAGGTCCACAGGCTGAAGTGGGGTCTGAGGACAGAGCTGAACCCCGTCCAGGCCTGGGGACAGTGCCACCCTGCTCTCTCCCTAAAAACCCTGAAGCCCCGTCTTTGGTCCCTGATGGCTTTGCCTGTGAAGCAGAGATATGAGGTTCAGCGCCAGCCTCCTGTCGGGTCAGAACGTGCCCGTGTCCCCAGGCCCAGCTCTGCAGAAGGGACCCGGCCCCGCCACCGCCCTTCCCCAGGAAAGCCGTCACGGGGACACCGTGTGCCCATCACCCACCCAGACTGCTTGTCACCCCCTCCCCTGCCCGGGGACGCCCAGCAGACACAACTAGAGACACCCCACCCCCAGGTTTCTTTCAGCTCATTTCTTTAATAAGGAGACGCAGCTCATTACAAAATAATTTGACAAGAGATCAGACAAGAACAACAGTCCACACGAGGGTGTGGAGAGCATTGCCAAGCTGGGCGGGGGGCGGGGGGCTGGCGTGTGTCCTCCCGAGAAGGTGGGGTTCCTGGGGCGACCTGGGCAGGCGAGGGTCTGCCCGCCCTGCTTTTGAAACTCTCAGGAAGCAGCAAATCAAGTCCTCGGATGGGGGGCAGGGCAGGACGGTCAGGCTTCTGTGAGGTCGTCCTGGTGAGGAAGGCTGGGTGGGGACACCCCACAGTCACCCGCTCGGCCTCAGCACACACACTCGCCCTCACGCTGGCCTCACTCTGCCGTGGGGGGAGAGTGGCGGGCACCAGAGCGAGCCCTGCGCCCCCCCCCCCACTTCTCCAAGCACCCGGTCGGCTCAGACACAGCCCCTGGTCTCCCCGCCCTTCCATGTCCTCGGAAGGAGCTCTCTGGGGCGCTGTGTGCTCAGGCATCGAACCTCGTGAGGGGCAGAGCCCTCCAGCCACCTTGGCTGCCGGGCACGCCTGCCAGACACTCAGGCCTCACCTTCTATGTTCCCAGAACTTGTCGGGTCCCGGGGGGCGAGGGGCTGCACACTGGAAGCTACATGTCCCCCTTGGTTTCACATGATGACCTGGGACCCCGGGAGTCCCCAGCCCCCCTCTCCCCACCTCTGCCCCCAGGCGCACCTGACAGGGCTGCCCTGGGGCGCTGACGGGAGGCGTGGGGTGTCCCCTGAGCCATGCCCATCCCAGCGCGGGCTGCCCTCTGTCCGACTGCAGGAGGAACCATGTGAGAGGAGCAAGACCCACAGCTGCCTCCGGTGTCCCCCAAGGCCCCCCGCCATTGCCATCCAGGGACCCTGACCCCACAGGCCCCAGAAAGTACCCAACACGGTGGCGTGCCACCAGGGCCCTGCCCACCGCAGGGTGGAGGTGGACGTGGATGGTCAAACCTTGGGGGCGGGGTGGGAGAGCCGGCTTGCCAGGGCAACATCTCCTGAGGCTCCACCAGGGCCCTGGACACCGTCCGCTTCCTGACAGGCTGAGCGCCGGAGGGTGAGCGGACAAGCCCTTCGCGTGTGTTCTGTGGGGAGCCAGTCAGGGCGGGGGCTCCTGGGAGGGGGCAAGCCAGTCCCGGCAGGAGCCCTTTATGGCTTTTCAGTTAATTCACACAGTGGGTGAAGCAGACGCCAGACAGCAGGCCGGACACAGAGCTCGCTGCCCCGAGGGTCGGCCCCGCAGACGGATGTGCAGCTGGCGGGGACCGGCCTCCAACGTCCCCACGGCGGGGCAGGTGGCGGCGCGCACCGGGGCTTCTCGCTGGGGCCGGGCGGGGTGGGGGACGTGAGGTGGCGTGGGGTCGGCACCCGCCATGCACTATTTACAGAAGTCAGAGACATGCACGGGACGAGCGAGGCTGGCTGCCGGCGCTACCGACAGCTGCCGTCTTTTATGCAACTAAACGCACGTGGAGGGTCGGGCGAGGCTCAAATGGCTTCAGAAGGTTCTCGTTTTGTTGCTTAAAAAATAAAGTATATTCATGTGTCTTCAAGTCACAGTGTCCCCTTCTCAGTATTGCAGCTCAAAAAGCAGGTGACGTGAAACCCCTGGCAACCAGTCTGGCCCCTGGGACGGAGGGCGAGGGGACAAGTGGCCGTGGGGTCAGCTGCCACGGAAGACGCAGGAAGGCCACCCACAGTGTAATTTCAGACAACAAATCACATTTAGTAGAGTGTGTCCAGGACAGACTTCTACTTTAAAATCATTTGTTGTTTATCTGAAATTCAAAGATGAATGGGCGTCTTGTCTTTTTATCTGCCAAATCCGGCAACGGTGTCCTGGGGTTCTGGGTCCCCAAGATCAGACCTTGAGACGCTTCCCTGTCCACCACCCCCAGGACTCTGAGGGCCCCGGCCAGCCTCAGGGGGGACAGGGCAGGAGAGGGGCCGAGCGCAGGCGGGCGGGCAGTGACGGCTCAGTGTCCGCCTACATCTGGGGGGAGACACACGAGGGGCAGCCTCTGTGTGATCTTGGGCGAGGCCAAGGCCTAACCCAGGTGTTAGAGTGCGGCTCGTCCATCCCCGACCCCAGAGGAGGGTCCTCAGCCGCTCTGCTCGGCTGGGGGCTGCAGCGAGCCCTCGCTCCACACCCCTCCCGCTGAGGCCCCGGGTCAGCGAAGCCACCAAACTGAGTGGGCAGAGGACAAGCGGGGCACGGTCTCCGGGACCTGAGACTGGTCTCAGCCTCCGCTGAGGGGCCCCTGGAGCCACTGCTCCTCGCTGTCGGGGCGGCCCTAGCCCTTCCCTGGCCCCCAGCCTCAACTTCCATCTCCACAGGCCACATCTGCCTGTCGCTCTGGCAGAGGCGGTCTCCCTTCCGGAATGCTCCGCAAGGAGAAAGAAGGCAGCTTCCCGGCCTCCCCCAGTTTCTGGGTGTGGTTGGGTTTGGGCTTCATGGTCCCTGGAATAGACTGGGGCCTGCGCCCCAGCTCCCTAAGGGCCTCAGAAAGAATCCTGCGTGGCAGTGAGGGTTCAGCATGACATCCTGCGGTTCGGGTAACGTCATCCCTCGGGTGGAGAAAACTTACAGAAGTGTGTGTGCCCTGTCCACGGTCCAGACAGGTGCCTTCGGCTAGGAAGGCTCAGCTGGGCCACGTGCCCACCCCAGGACCCGCGGAGCCCGGGAGGGAATTGCTCTGCACACCCGGTCACTCCTGGCACCAACACCCCACCTCTCAGCTACCGGTTCGGATCCCTCAAGGCTGCCCCCTACAGGTGGGTCCCGGGCACTAAAACCCAGCCTGTCTCCAGGCCCAGGGACACCCAAGCCACCAGAGATGCCTGCTGGTCCCTTTCCTCCCTGTCAGGACAGTGGCCAGCCCTGGGCTCTGGAATGGCTGGACGTGGCTCATGGGAGAGGCCTCCAGGCAGGAGAAGGTGGCCCGGGAAAGGGAGGAAGGCTGACGGGACGGGGTGAGAGTGATGGCAGAGGGTCTATGGTACGGTGTGTGGGGTGCAGGGGAGGGGCTGAGCGAGGGAGACCCTGAGAAAGCACCAAGGTCCCACAGCTCTGGGGAGGGGAGAAGAGACCAGCGACTTCTGATGCCCACCTCTGCAGGAGCCCTACTGCCCTACAACCTCTGCCAGCACACACGTGTACACAACACGTGCGTGCACAGGTGCACACACAGGTGCACACAGGGTCCAGTAACGACTTCCCAGGCCACTGGTAAGAAAGAGACGGGTCCCTGTGAGGCGGGCGAGGCTGAGCCCGGCTTCCCGCTCTGTTTCCTCACCCCTACTCCAACCGGACAAGGTAGCAAAGCAAAGACCAAACACCCTTCTCCTTTCGTTCAGTAAAATCAAAAGACACTCTGCACCTTGTTCGTGCTGGGTCCTCAAAGCCTGATTCTCACCAACAGTGTCCATCTGTCTCAGGCGCCTACAGGAAGCTGAGGTGGCCCAGATGGGGCAGGACAGGACGTGCCGCCACTTTTGCTGGGAAGAAGAGACCCGTCCCCAGGCTCCTGGGGACGCTGTGCGTGAACGCAGTGCCAGGGCCGGGGGGCTTCATGGGCGGAAGGGAGAGGCCGCAGGGAGGGAGGCCAGGCCGGGAGACGGCCCGGCAGAGCGGTGCCGGCCTGAGGCCGTGTGGGGCCGACGTCTTGCCTGGATGAAGGTTTGGAAGGGGACTCAGTGCAAACTTGACTAACATATATATGGCTTTTTATCAGTGCTGGGGACAGAAGGTGAACAGGGAACGGGACACACCTGAGCGTGGGGTAGAAACCCTAGCAGGGGTCCCCACCGCCCGTTTGGAAAGAGGCCCCCTGACTCATGGCACCCAGAGAGAAGCCTCCCTGAGGAACAGCGGGGTGAGCCCTCCGCGCGGGCTGCGCGGGGCCATGCCAGCTGCCCGTAAGCCCCTGGCAGGGAGGGCGGAGAGGTGGGACTAAGGGCGCTCTCGGTGCTGCTGTCTACGTTACCCAGGAAATCTCCGCCATCCGTCCACCGTCCTCCCCCTTCTTACCTGGGCCTCGGGGGGAACTAAGAACAGTTAAACCTTCCTTACAGCTCTCTGGCTCTGAACAGATGACGTGTCTTCCGACAGCATTGCTCCACTTAGATTAAAAGAGAAAACACAAGCAAAAGCAGGATGCGGAGCGAGCGAATGGCCTGCAGGCTTATGTTCTGCCAAGGGAGAAAGCGTCTCTTTCCCCCTGGAGGGGTCGGAGAGCCAGAAGCTTCGTTTTGGTCTGTCTGGGTAACAGGTCTTCTGTTTCTTCATAGTTAGATATTAACTGTCAACAAGAGTGAGGACCCGGGACTGGCGTCCCTGTTAGCGTCCGACCAATCTAGCGAAGAGTTCACGTCCACGAATGTGCCCGGAACAGCCCCCGCGGGGCAGCCACAGCCGCCAGCAGGAAGTCTATGACGGCCTCAGGGCCTCGGTCCTTGCTCTGCACAAATCTCGTCTCTGCACCTTGCCTCCCAAATAGCCACCCACAAGGAAGAAGGGAGCTTCCGCCACCTGACCTGAGGGTCCTGAGCCCTCTCCACACGCTGACCTCCCCTTCCACTCAGACCTGCGGGTCCCCAAAGAACCTTCTCTTCGCTCACAGCTTCACCGTCCATGGCTCATTCCGGGAACGCGGAGAGATGCTCACACACGCGCACACATGCACACACACGCGCACACACACGCGCGCACACGTGCACACATGGATTTTTGGCCACTGTGTTGCCTTCTTTGTCAGGAAACAGGAAATGCTGCCATTCTGTTGGTCCAGAACGCTCAAAAAACAGGAAGTGCTGCAACTTTCTACCAAAAGAGGGCCTCACTCGGGTGGTGCTTAAGTGAAGCTGTGATGGAGTGGGGACCGTGACGAGGCATGCAGCCGGGCAGCTCCTGGGATGACGACAAGAGCCAGGCTTCTCTGTCACCACGTAGGGGACTCTCTTCACAGCCTTCGGAGGGAAGTCGGTCTTTAAAAAGACAAAAAGGAAGGAAAAACGAGGACACGACCACAGACAAATGAACAGGGGAACCTCTAAGGGTGCGTAACTGAGGTATTGATAGCTCTGGGTCGCGTCCGTGTCTGTCCTGGCGCGCGGGCGCGGCGCGCCGCCTACTTGTTTTTGCCCAGAAGTGCGTCCACCTCCTCCTCGGGCTTGAGCGAGTGCCACTGGGCGATGGGCCTCCGGGGGTTGGCCAGCATGTCGGACCAATGCCGCAGCTCCGTGCCCGTGGAGTTCAGGCCCGTGAAGATCTTGCCAATGGCCTCGTTCTTGCCCAGCTTGTCGTAGTCCAGCACGGTGACCACCACCTGGACTTTCTGCAAGGAACACAGGAGGGGGCGTTTGGCAGGTGAAGGCTGGGCCTCCCATGACTGACTTCTCCCCTCCATCAACCTCTCCTCCAAAGGAGTGGAAGGCAAGGCCCATCAGGCCCCTACTAAGACAAAACCTACTGGAGGCAGAGGCCGTGCCTATTGGAAATGACCCGAGGCATTTACTAAGCGCGTACTGTGTTCTGGGCCCCGTTCGGCCGCTTGGGAGTAGAGGGCTGTGAAGAAAAGTGAGCGGATGAATTTCGCCTCTAATGAAAGCAGACACATGCTCGAAACTTACAAGACAAAGAAAGCGATGAAGGTTACATAGGGAGGGAAACACAAGATACTACGGGAACTCAGAGGAGGTGACCTATGAACTGGGAGGTGAGGGCACCTGGGTACAGGCACAGAGACACGAGTGCGTTTGGTGTTATGAAGTGCAGCGTGAGGCGACGAGGAAGGGATGAGGCTGGTAGGTGGGTGGGGTCGGCTGTACAGTGTGCGTTTGATCCTTTAGGCTGCCAGCGGGACCTCCTGCAGCTGTGGGCCACGAGGCACAGCCTGGGTATTGTAGCAGAGAACCCTGGCATGGGGGTGGAGGAGGGTGGGACTGGTGGCAGGGAGACCAGCTGGATGCCACAGGGGTCTGGGGAGTGGATAACGGGGGCCCAGACCAAGGCAGGGGTGCTGGAAGGAAGAGGTGTGCGGCGGAGATCAGGGGCTCTTGGTGAGCAGCTGGGCCGGCCGGCACCCTCGGTCCCTCTCTCCTGCCGCCCTCCAGCTCGGGCTCATCCTTGAGGACGAAGATCCGGAGCCCCACCTGAACTGCTCCGTCTTCATATCCACCAGTGTGGTTCTGTCCCCCAGCGTGTTGGCCACCTGCCCCGCCGCCCGCCGGAACCCCCTCTGCCCACCCAGTCCCGCCGCCGCCGAGCACCTGTATCTGCTCGAAAGGGATCTCAAAGCTGAAAGACTCGTTGAAGTACGGGTTCAGTGTCTTCTTCTTCACCGTCGTCTTCTTCTTCTTGAGCCGCTTGCCGTTCTGCATCAGGTGGATCTTCACGTAGGGGTCTGTACGGGGGAACCCCAGCCCAGAAGTCCCGTCAGCCCAGGCTGCCCGCGGCCTCCGAGTCCAAAGAACACGGAATAGGTGTCCAGTTCAGGGTGGCAGGACGGTCCCCACTGGATTGGCGGCCAGAGCACGGCGTCAGGGCCGTCCCTGAACCTAAGTCGGGTCTTGGCCAGAAAGTGTGAGGGTGGCTTGGTGATGTTTGTCCCAGGCAGGGCAGGGGAGGCTGCGAAGGGACAGCACACACCTGCCACCCCCCACCCAACCAACCCAGACCTTACAGATGAGGAACCGAGGCCCACAGAAAGGATGCCATCTGCCCAAGGTCACACCAGTGGTCAGTGACAGGGCTGGGCTGGCAGCCAACCCTGCTCGTTGGAGCCCAAACGCCAGCTACTTCTCAGGGAGGTAGGGCGGAGGCAGCAGGCACACCACCGCCACCGGGCCCCCAGAACTCCCACCTGTGGGGGGCAGCCCCGCCCAGAGCATTCCCCTCCCCAAGCCCCCTCCCGGGTCGAGCTACAGAGCCTGTCCTGGAGAAGTGTCCCAGACTGTGGTGGCGTCACAGAGGGAGAGCCCTGTCCACGTCCTCCGCTCCCCGAGAAGAGACAGACCCCTTAGCCGCTAAGTCACTGGGGGAGCCTGTCTCCCGTGGCCCCAGGGTATGCAGAGGGGCACAGAATGGCGACTCAGAGGAGGCAGGGGGCCTTCAGGGAAAGGGAGGGGCTGGGGGCCAAGCCCCTGCTGCCCGGTGCTGCCCTCAGGACCCACAGGTGCTCGGGGACACTTGTCTCCCAGGGCGGAAAGCTTGTGAGGCTTCACCGGCTGGGGCTCCGGCGGGGACTGGCTCGCCGGTGCCACCCAGTGGCGGCCAGAAGCTCTGCGCGTACCTGAAAGGCCGCCCACGTCCATCTTCTTCAGGTTCTTGGCCTCCAGGATGCAGACGGTGAGCTTCCCGGCCGTGGGCACGTAGCGCAGGGAGATGCAGATGTCGCCCAGCTTCTCCGGCTGTTCGGCAGGGAAGCAGGAAGCGGGGTCACCCCCGCCGCCCCACGGCCTTGAGCATGGCCAACCCCGGCTCCCTGAGCCCGGCTCCCCGCGCCCGGCTCCCTCGGCCCCCAGGCCTGGTCCGCGATGGCGAGCAGGTCTCTCAGCTTCTGACCGACCCCCCACACCCTGCAGCCCCCCCGCTGCCGCTCAGCACAGCCCCTGAGAGTGACAGGCTGCGGGCAGGGCGGGCGAGCGGTGCCTGGGTGGGTCTGCACGAGGCGGGCGCGTCCCTGCTCCAACCCCGGCCTCGGCGAGGTGCTGGCGGCAGGAACAGGCGTGGAACCCAGCCAGGGCTGCGTGCAGGGCCCGGGAGACAGCGCCTCGGAAGCCTCCCTCCCACCCGCCACCCACGGACGTCGCCCCGTCGGCCACTCCATGCAGAGCACGTCACATCCCTTTTCTGATGTTTTTGTCCTTGCACCTCTTTCGCGTAGACAGGGCAAGGGTTCCTCGTGACCAGCGAGCGATGGAGGTCCAGAGAGGGGCGAGTGTGGGGGGCAGGCAGGAGTGCGGGCTCCCCGCTCCTAATATCTCTGCGCCTAGACACCCCCGCAGAGTCCCTGCTTCTCAGCTACGGGCCGCCTCACCCCCTCCGGCTCAGGGTGCAGGCCCTTCCTCAGACAGTGTGACCCCAGCTAAGGAAGGATGTCTGCGTGTCTCTTCCCACCCCTCCATCACCGCCAGGGACTGCCCGGCACACTACCGGGGCTTGGCCGAGACTAACCGCACGCCTGGGCACCCAGTAGGTGCTCAGTAAGCATCTGACAAGTGCATGAATGCTGTAGCAGTTGCTGAGAGCACAAGCCCCCATGCTGGGAGTCCTTTAGGACAAATGTAAACGTGGGCTTTCCTTGTGGGTAAACTGAGGTAGGGTCCAGCATCACTGGCCTTAAGTGATAGGCTTAGGAGTAATGAGGGCCCCTGCCCGGTACCGACACCTACTGGACGCTACACGCTCTACGCAGATGGTCCGTCCTCACCCGCAGAGACCAAAACAGAACCCGTTCCGAGGAGCCCGGGGTCACCCAGCTGGGCCTAGCACAGTCGCCCGCCTCGGCGGCCCCCGCCCGCCCGCCCGTCACGCTGCCTCGGCTCTCACCTCCTCCTTCTCCCCGCCCTGCAGGTCTCGCCACTCCTCGATGGGCTGGCCCAGGTCCACGGTGTTCATGGGCACCTTCACTTCTCCGATGATGTCGTGTTTGGAGAAGCGGTCGAAGTCATAGATGGCCATCACCAGGGTCTTGCCCCCCAGCTCCTGGTACGGCACCTGTAGGCACAGCGAGGTCAGGGAGCGCAGGGCGGCTCGCATGCCCCCAAGGCTGCCATGGGCGGGTCCCTGGACCCGGCTCTTGTCCCGCTGCTCACAGGACTCCTGGCGAGTCTGCAAACACAGATGAGCCTGGGTTCCTGGGGGGGGGGGATAGCAGCGGGGGGCTGGCCTGCTCCTCCAAGAGGCTGAGCAGTGACCTCACGAGCAGGTCACAGTCCAGCCCGCCACTGCTCCAGAAGGAGCTGGTTCCCGGCCTTCGCCCCAGCTAAGGACCCAGGAAAGGTCTGCAGGACGGCGGTGGGACTGGGACCAGAGGGAGCCGGTCTTGTCCTCCGGCCCTCATCACCTTGAAGGTGAAGGTTTCGTTGAAGGCAGGGTTCAGCGTCTTCCGATGGACTTTGGTCTCATATTTCTTCTTCTTGTCTGGAAGGAGGAAGACTTTGACGTACGGGTCCGAGGTGCCTCCCATGTCCAGGGCAGGCAGTTCCGCTGCCTGCAGAACGCCGACGGTCAGCTGTGGAGAGAGCGAGGCAGGGCCTGAGTCTTGGGGTGCTCCGGCAACGCCTCCCCAGAGGCGGGCAGCTGGGACGTGGGCGCAGGCTGGAGCTGGAGACCGAGATTGGTCCCCATGTCCATCTCCAAGAATTTGGACTAACACAGGGGTCACTGAAATTGAAAGGGCCACGGACTTGCCCAAGGTGGGCGGGCAGGTGGGCAGCAGAGCCCGCCTGGACCAGGGGCAGCCCGAGCGGGGTGGCAGCCCGCCCCTCCCACCGCTCGGCGTCCGGCCCAGCCCCACACACCTGGTTGGCCTGAAAGTCATAGTCCAGGGAAAACTGCAGTTTGCCCAGGTTTTCCGGCTCCTTCTCCTCCTCGCCCTCCCCTTCTCCCTCCGTCAAGCCCGTTTCTGCATCGTCGTCATCCTGTGGGGGCTGCAGGGAGAGGAGGGACAAGTTGAAAGGAGAGAACAGGGCGGCCTGGCCTGGCCCAGGGGCAGTGGGGTGAAGCCGGCCCCTGTGCAGACCCTGGCGCAGAGCTGGGGGTGGCAAGGGGCCTGTGGGGGTGGCTCGGGCCTCAGAGACGCTGCCCTGAGTCTGCACGAGGCTCTGGTCTGGGTTGCCTCTCCCTGCCAGGCCCAGCTTTGCGTTGTGCCAGGTGCCCCAGGGCTTCTTGGGGTGGGGGTGTCGCCCTTGTTGGCCCCGCCTTAAGACCGCCCCCAGCTCAGGCCCCGCCCACCGAGGGCAAACCTACCGGAGCGCGGTCCAGGCATCCAGGAGCAGGTGAGCCCACAGAGGCGGGAAGAGAAGAAACGATGTAAGAGCAAATCCCGCAGCTCAGGCACAGCCACTTGGGGAGACCAGGCTGGGCTAGGCTTGCGGCATTCTTGGAGTCCCTCCCCCACACACACTGCAGGTTCCTTTGGGGCCCCCGTGCGCGCACACACATGCATGTGCACACGTGCACACACATGCAGAGGCCATTTTGCTCCTTGCCTGGCTGCTTCTTGAGATATCAGACCCTGCCCTCCACCCTCTGCCCTCCACCCTTGAGTAAAAGATTTCTCCCAGGACGCCCCGTGGGGAAAAGAGCTCACAGGGGCCTCTGTCAACACAAAAGGAGCAGCTAGGGGCTGTCAAAGGGCCTCCCAGGCCGACCAGCCCCAAAGTTGTGACACAACTCGAGGTGGCTTCCCCGGCCCCGTCCTGGTGCCTCATCCACCCCCCGCCCCCGCCCCCACTGGAGGTTTGTCCTCCAGTCCCTGTGGCAGAAAACCACAGGTGCGCCCCAGTGGTGGCCTCCCGGGTAGTGGGGTTCTCTTTCCTGTCTTTTGTCCCACTAGCCTCTTTTGAGGTCAATATAGCGTTGTCTTCCTCGGCCGTTTCAAGGACGGGTCCGTGCTAGCGCGAGTCCCCCTCTCCACTCGCGGGGGGACAGACGC
>NW_017731387.1:5182356-5197054 GCF_001890085.2 Hipposideros armiger
GGGGGGCGGGCGGCAGGAGGGCTGGGCTGTCCTACCTGCCCCCCTTTCATGTCCTTCATGTTCATGGCGTTCTTCATGCCCTTGCCTTTCTCCTTCTTGGTCTTCTTCTTCTTGCAGCAGCACTTCTTACAGATGCAGAAGCAGCAGGTGATGAGCAGGAGGCCGGCGACCACGGCGATGGCGACCAGCGCCCACGGAGGCACTGCCCACACGGAGACCCGGGTCAGCAGCGCGCCCCCCGCAGCCCTGACCCGGAGCCCCGGCAGAAGCGGGCAGAGACGGCAGCCCCCCGCTGCCCACACCCCACATTTGTAACCACACACTGGGGGAGAGATTTGCAGAAAAGCTGCCTTTTCATTGACACCTGGCTGTTCCCTTAGCCGCTGCCTCGGGGACACACCTGCTGCCGGACAGGCAGCAACCAGGGACGGGCCAGGAGGAACCAGTGAGCCCCACCGGCTGACCAGTTTGATTTCTGGAGAACTGGCTGGTGTTGGACAGATGGAGAGACGGGGGCCCTCATCAGAGCGAGGCAGGAAGAGAACCGAGGCCCAGCCAGCTGCTTGGTCTTGCGAGGGCTGGGTGGGCCGCTCTCCGTGGTCCTGAGGCACCGTCCCCCCACCCCGCCGTGGGGCTGCTCCGTTAGGTGGGGCCGCCGCTGTCTCCCATGCGCCTTAGCCAGGAATTCAGACAGCAGGGGGCATTGCGAGGTAAGAGCCTGTCCGTCATTACCTAGCACACCTGAGACTGACGGAGCTAATAGAATACTGTACTCCAACCGTGCTTCAACATATATAAAGAAAGCAAAGTGAAGTGGTTTCAAAGTGCAACTGGAAAGCTTGTTTCATAATTTTTCATCTTTTGGTTTCATCTTTTCATCTTTGACAGTTTCCTAAATTTTACAAGAACTTTTTTCCCCCGGGGGGTTTGGGGCAAATACACCCCTTTGCTCCCCTCATTATGCCAGTCCGCACTCCCCCATTCGTGAAGGGGCTCCCTAAATAATCCAGCCTGGAACCCAAAGGGTAGGAAAGAACCCAGCCAATCCCACCGCAGCGGTGCCCTCACCCTCAGCTTTGCCCTGCCCACAAGTCCCTTCTCTAGCTCTGCCCGCCCCCCGTACCCCCGCCCACCACAGGGACACTCACAAGGGATCTTGTTCATCTCATTGAAGAATTTCTCCTTCAGCTTCGCAAACATGTCCTCCTTGCTCTCCCCAGCACCCCCACTCTCGGTGGAGTTGTCCGCGGGGCCCGGCCCGACTGGCATTGTGGCCGTGGTGGTGGCAGGAGCCACCACGGGCTCCTGGTTCCTCTTGAAGATATTCCTCATGGTGGCGAGGGGGCAGCTATGGACAAGGGCGGGAGGGGCAGATGAGCACCCCGGGGTCTGGCTGCGGAGAGGCTCCCGCCCTCCCCGTGTGTTCTGGGCCCGGCAGACAGAGCACCTGTTGTCATAACAAACCCACAGCAGGTCCTCATCCTCTCCAAGGATAATCCTCACTCAGCCTGTGAGTCCGTCTCCTTCACGTCATTACCAGGCATCTCCTGCACGCCCTCACAGCCCCCTGCACGCCCTCACACCCCCCTGCACGCCTTCACTCCCTCTTACATGCCCACACACCCACCAGGCACCCGCTTGACTCTGAACCTTGGCACCTGATGTTCCCTCTGCCTGCAACACAAGTTCCCTGTGGACTTCCACACAGCTCAAGCCTCAGCTCAGCGAGGTCCCATATAATGACTGTACCTTCAGCTGCAACTCCAGGACCCCCAGAACCTCCTCCCGTCCTCCATTTACCTCCCTCCACAGCACGCATCACCAACACCCTGCATATTTTGTCTTTTATTTGTTGTCCCCCATCACTAGAATTTAAGCTTCATAAATGCAGGGACTTTGGATGTGCACATAGTAGGTGCTCAGTCAGTTCGTGTTAAGCAACGGACAGATCAGAGGCTCTTATCTGTGATGCCTGTGTTCTCCAGCCTATTTGTGAACATTTGTGTCACCAACAACTTCCCCAGCACTGAAGTGTGTGAAAGGGGTAGGTGCCTTCATCCCTACTTGTCCACCAGAAGCTAAGGAAACGAAGATGCTTGCCACCAGTTCTCGAGGCTCCCGGGGGAACGAAGCCCTGAGAGATGAAATGACTTCTCTGAGGTCACAGGGCACAAGGTGCCGGGGGCCACACTGGGAGCAGAATCCATCTGGGGCCCCAGGTAGCGACAGACGGCTGCTCCCTGCCCAACAGCCAGCTCCGTGGCTGGGGGGCTCCTGCATTCGGCAGGGAGGAGACAAGGAGAGTGAGGAGGGGAAGCCAAGTGCTCAGGGAGGGGTGGCTGCCCCGCTGGCTCACTTGCTGTAGTCCTGGGGAGGGCGGCAGCTGGAAGGCTGAGGATGATAAACGGCTTGGGGCTCCAGCCACCCCAGGACAGAGCAAGCGCCTTGTGTGCTCAGAATCCCCGAGCAGGGAAGCGTGAAACAGAGACATTAGGCAGAGACGGCTGGAGGCACCGTGGAGCCCGCCTGCTAGGCTGGTGGAACCTCTAGGAGCAGATACTGGTGAAGAGCTGAAGCAGGTCCCCGTCTGTCCCTGGTGAGACCCCTGAGGAGGCCATTACGATGCAGGACCCCTGCCAGGCGCCTGATCAAGCCCAGCTCGGTGGTCCAGAAGGAAGTCAGGAACCTCCTTTAAAAGCCCCGTTCACTCTGATGCACGTGGCTAATGGCCACACTGGAAAATGAGGTTCAAAGAATTCGGAAAGACTTCCCAGGGGAACGAAAAGTTCAAGACCAGGTGGTGGGAGTGAAGTGGGCGTCGGGCCACAGGGGCAACCATCACAGCTCCGTCCTCTATCCGCCGGAGGAGGACACCGATATTCCACCCATTTCAGAGATGAGGCAAAGTCCACCAGTTAAGCGACCTGCCCAACACGTCAGCAGAGACTCGAACTTGTTCGCCTGAGTCTGAGTCGCCTGCTCTCCCCACTCGCCCACTCTGTCGGGGCCGAGGCTGGGGGGCCTGGCCTCAGGGAGAGCTCAGGAAGGGGGAGTCTCCAATAGTGGGAGATGGGGCTGCAGGAGCAGGGGTGCACCAGAAGCTAAGTACCAAAGCGGTGAGTCTGGCAGGCACTCCGTTCCTCCCCAGCCCACTGACTGCCGTCCAGCCGTCTGTCTGACCAGTGTGGCCACGTGGCTCCTGTGGCCATCTCAGTGCCTGCGCTCCAGACTCTCCTGTCCTCCAGGGAAGTCCTGCCACTCAGCTAGCCTTCCCCTCCTGCACATCACCTCTCCCTGCAGAGACGCCGAGGGCCATGCCTCCCCGGAGAGCCAAACACCCAGGTGCTCAGAGTCTGGTTCTACACTGGTTCTACCCTCAGAGCAGGGTCTACACTGACCACAGCCTGTCAAGTGCAGAGGGCAGGGAGTTAGACTAGAGACAGGGATGGCGTGAGATGGCCTTGCACACACATTCTAGCATGTTCTGGAGCTCTGCTCTGCTCATGGTCAGCCCATGTGGGAGCGTCGTGAAGGTCAGTGCTCGGAGTTGCACTCTTCTAGAGCAGACGTGCAATGATCTTGCGACAGTGGTGGTCAAAAACCCCTGTGCACAAGAACGGCGTAACGTCCAGGGGCGGCGGGGACAAACACACACGGCTGACCCTGAACGACGTGGGGTCAGGGTGCCCACCCCTGTGCAGTCCAAAACCTGCGTATAACTTTTGGCTCCCCTAAAACTTAATGACTAACAGCTACTGTTGACCGATGACATAAACAGTTGATTAATACGTATTTTGCATGTTATATCAATTATATACTGTGTTCTTACAATAGAGTAAGCTAGAGAAAAGAAAATATTAAGAAAATCATAGGGAAGAGAAAACACGTGTACAGTATCAATTGAAAACAACCCACGTGTAAGTGGACCCACGTTGTTTGTGGTCAGCGTCGCAGAAGGGCTCTGGCACAGTGTCCAAGGCCTTGGGGACATCAGCTGTCATTGTTTCTGAGGAGGGGAGCCCAACATTTCACTGTGCACCCCTCTGTAGCTTTTGGATTTTGAACCACGTGAGGGTAGCTGCCTGCTGCCTGTCCCCTGCCTGACCCCAGGGTCCTTCAGACCAGAAACTGAAGTCCCAGTCTTGCCACCAGCACCTTCCTCCTCGGCTGGAGCCCACCCAGGGCCCCACCCCGCTTCTCCCCGGACCCCCCCACTCTCTCCTGCAGCTGGCTTCCGGCGCCCCCACCCCGGCATCCTCCCAGATGAGATGTCTCCAAAATGGGATCCTGACCCCATATCAGAGACGAGTGAGTTTGTTCCCTGCCCCCCACCAAGATCTCTCACACACACACTCACACTCACCACCAACTGCCACCCCAAACCAACTAAGCAGGATGTGGGGGCCGTGCTGTCCTGTGGACCGTCCACTCAGGCCTGGCCTCAGACAGTGCAGGTAACGCAGGTGGACAGGATCCGGCCGCTTTCCTCTCCCCACCTGCACCTGTAGGGGCCACGGTGATGGTGACGAGGTGCAAAGGCACCAGCAAGATGTCTGTCGCTGCGCGTGGCCGACAAAGACGGACACTTTCAGCGAAGCTAATGCCTTTGCATTTCGTGCCCATGCTCCAGCTCAACACTGGTCCTGGCGGGCCGAGGATGGGGCTTTAGTGAATGGTTTCTAGCTCGTTCTGAGAATGAGCTGCCCGTCTGTGAGCTCCCTGCCCACCAAGGCCCGGTGAACTTCTGGGGTCGGAGCCAGGCAGCTGCTGCTCATGGGCTCAGCACAGCCGGTTCTTAACCGGCTCTGGGAAAGCAGCCCACTCAGCGTCTCGGGAAGTTAGCAAGTCCTTCCCGGTGTCTAACTTCAATCTCTCCTGCTGCAGCGCCGCTCACGTCCCTTTTCCTGCAAATAAGCTGAGCTCAGCAAATCCCAGGCCCTCTGAGAGGAGGCCCAGGGCCGAGGCCAGAGGCCTGAGGCTCAGAACCTGAGGGCCTGGTATCGCCCCCTCTCGCTCAGCCTCTGTGTGCCGCCTTGGGCCAGCCTACTAGCCTCACATCTGCGAGTAAGGGTTGTGCCTGCTGCCCTGCACCGATGGAGGAGGAGGCTCCCAGGGGAGGCATGTGGCCCTCAGCACCACACACCTGACATGGGCGTTTCTCTTTGAACCTAGACTTCGAGCGTGGATATTCTTAAATCACACAGATGAAACTGCTTGGGGACCCTGCAGACAATGTAGATCGAAGCCCTTGTTGCAAAAATGAAGAAACAGGCCGCCCTCAAGTCATGTGAATAACCTGCTGAATGGTGGCAGAGCCCTGAGCTGTCACGTCACCTGCATCCTGCTGTCTGTCACCCTCACTCCACCCCAGCAAGCCCCAACATCCATGTTCAGCCACGGGCAGCTCTTGTGGGGTGCAGGGGGCAGGGACACCCCACTGGGCCAAGCCATGGCCCCTCCCCGCTGCCACTGCAGCTGGACCACAGCTTATACCTGGGTGGTGGACCCTCCTGCCCCGTAGGGAGAGGTGTGAGCACCGCCGTGCACCCCAATTGCTGAGTCACTGTCCAGCCGCCTGGCCGCAAGCAGCCCAACTAAGGGCTCCCTCTGCCCCACGCCTGCTGTTACCTCCTCACCCCCAGGCCTTCGGAGGAGCCCCCACCGCCCAGCACCCTGCAGGGTCTCCCACACCTACGTGCAGGGTCTCCCAGGTGGGGCGTCAGGATGCTTGGGAGCAGGCTGGGAAGTGTGAGGACCCTGAATGGGTGACTGAGTGGGGACACATGGAAGATTGGGGACCAGCAGGCACTGCCGCCTGCTGTAGGTTATGGGAAATGGGGTGCAAGTTGGGCCTGGGGCTCTGCCCCCAAAGTTGTGGGGCCTTGGGGAGCCTGAGTGTGTGCGAGCTGCGTGAGGCACAAGGGGTGGGACCATGGGGGCTCTGCCCTGGTCATGCTCTAAAGAGGCTGGGGGAGCACTGGGGTTGCACGGGCTCGGGGCCTTGGCAATGTGTATGTGACACAATTCGATGGGTTCCTGCTCTGCCACAGGAAACGCACGGTACCTCCGAGCACGGTCCCGTCAGCCTTCTTGCCAGACATCTTCATTTTGAGCTAATAACCATTAAAAATTGATGCGTCTTCTTCCTAACTAAACGTTACAACCTTTGAACACAGCAGCTCTGCTGAGCCCAGTCCCACTCTGGGACCAGGGGCTGGAGGTTTGGCTGAAAGCAAATGTCTGCGTAATGTGAGTGTGTGTGATGAGTGCGAGTGTGCAGGTGCGTGTGAGCGTGCAGTGTGTGCGTGTGGTTGGGGAGGGGCTAGGCTGGGCGGCAGGTGCCCCGGTCGCCGACCAAGGAGGAAAATTGGAGGCACCTGGGCCCCACCTAGCTCCTCCCGGGCTGGCTCGCAGGTGCCGCCGCACTCCAGCCCCACCTGCGCAGCACAGCAGGTGGAGGGCTACTCGGCACAACTGGGCACCGAACCAGGCTGCCCGGTCCCCAACCCGAATCAATGCTCAGACCCTGGAAAGCAGAGCTTCAGGCAGTGAGGCCCATTAGCCGAGTGACGGAGCAGAACACACTGCCCCCGGCAGTGCCAAGGACCTCCCGCTCCGCACCTCTCAGGCCAAGAAACGACAGCTGCCGGGGGAAGGGACATGGAGGCCTGGAAAGGCTCAGAGTGTGCGTGTGTGTGGGCACCACGCACGCAGGTGTGGACGTGCGTGCATGGGTACTGAACACACGTGTGTACACGAGCATGTGTGTTATCGGCCACGTCTGGGCACGTGAGGAGACACGTGGAGACTCACGGGAGCAGCACAAGGCGAGGGGGAGAGAGGGTGCCTGGGCTTCTGCCCCCAGGAGGCGTCCCTCAGGCCTCTGCGGAGTCACTTCCTCAGCTGCCAACCAGGGGGAAGTGCCTGGTCTCCCAGGAGAGCTGTGACATTACATAAGCCCCGTGTGCCAGTGCAGAGGGCCCCAGGACACATGCCTCTCCCTCAGCTCTCAGTGGGGCTGGCTGCGTCCACACTGAAGATGCACACAGTCAGACCACGAGTCCCTGAAATGAGGTCTGTCGCCCAGCCAAGCCAGGGTTCTGACTGCCAGCCCGCTCTGTCCAGGAGAAAGGGGTCTGTGGAGGGCCCAGAACGCTCCCGCTCGCTGCCTCCCCATCCCGCCCCCGTGTCACTTCTGCCTGTCAAGTGGCTCAGCTCCCGACCGTAAGGGCTGTCTTGTTTACTTGGCAGTGTTCTAGTCGGGCCCCACCAGCCCTCCCCCCAGGAGCAGCAGGTCGCTGAGAAGGGGAGTGTCTCCGGCCACTGCACCCTCCGCTCTGGGAACCACTGGCCATCAACCCGTTTCAGAGCAAAGGAGACCCTGACGCTGGATGCAAGCCTGTCAAGGCCCGACGCCCACAACCCAGGGCCTCGTGGTCACGGGTGCGGGTGGGCGGCCACTGTCTGGGACAAGCCTGTGGGTGGGCTCATCCCTCAGGCTTGTCCCTCGGGAGGGGTGTCTGGGAGCTCAGACCCTCCAGAGAAGGGAGGGCATGAAGGCTGTCGCTCTAACCAATGAGGGGCGTACAGGCGGCTTGTCCAACCTTGAAAGTGACTCTGGCAAGTTTAAGTGTCAAAAACCCAACCTCTCCCCAGTGCCAGGCCCTGGACTGGGTGCTGGGACTAGAGGTGAGAAAAGCTCAGAGTCCCCAAGCAGCTGACAGGGAGTGGCCACCGCAGGCCGTCCTGCTGTGGGGCCCAGGCTGCTCTCAGCGGGAGGGGGGCCAGCACCTGGGGAGGCTCAGTGAGGAGGACAGAGTCTGTCCCCTTCCTCCCGGTCGCTGGCAGGCCCAGGGGAGACGCGGCTCGCTGTCTGAGATGCACATTACCGCCAGCACCTGACAGGCCGTGGTCTCCAGGAACTAAAGTGGGTCATACAAGTCCCGGGGGCACAATTACATTCCCCGAAGAAGCCAGCCAGACCCCGGGGCAGGAACAGACACTGGAAACGGGCGGGAGGGCGGCTATGTCCTCAAAACGCCCACAGGCTGGAGGAGGAAGACGGGCAGGGACATTCCAAACTGGGAAGTCCCGATGCGGAATTCTACATGCGCTCAATCTAGGAGGCGGTGGCCCTGAGGGGAAGGGGCCAGGTGAGGCCAGGTGAGGCACGGGGCAGATGAGCGAGCGCCTGGCCTCCAGTCTGACAGCCAGGCTTCGAGTCTCGGCTTTGCCCAGGGAGCCATGTGAGCTCGGGCAGGTGGCTTCTCCACCTGTGAAGTGAGAATGAGAATGGGACCTACCTCCTAGGGTCCTGGGGCCTAGGAACAGTGTAGGTAAACCGTGACATCACGCCCGTGTCCCATCCCAAGGGGCTGGACCGGGCCGGAGGGACACACGGGAGGCGGGCAGCCTCTCCTGATGAACAGCACCCCTCACCCACCCCTTCTGAGGCCCCCTCTGTGCCTTTGCACTATCCCTGGCTCCTCCTGTCTGTGTCCACTCGCTGCCAAGCCTCCCCCTCCAGCCTGCCCTCTGGACACTCGCTCTGTCCGTTGCTCAGCATCACAGCCTCTTCGGCTGCGGCCGCTGGAGCTCTGTTTGTTCTGGTTCCCAAGTTCTCAGGTGTGGGATCTGACCCGGTCCTCACCAGAGCGGGGAGCAGAGTCTGGCTGCCCCTCCTCCAGCCACCGTGCCCCTTCAGCAGATGGCTGAACCGGGCTGCAACGAGGCAAGATTGCTCAGAAGCCCCGAGAACGTCCCAGATGAACCCTAGCCATCCAAGCGGCGGGTGCTGGGCTGTGGCCCTGGGAGTCATTAGCACAGGTGCCAGGGTGACCGTCACCTGGAAAGAGTGTGACGGGCAGAAGAAACATCAGCACTTAGAGGGTTCCCAGAGTGGTGACCAGTGACGGGCGGGGACACCGGAGCGTCTGCTGCTCGTACGGGAATGCACACCAAGATGCTGGGCATTGCCGACTCTGCGTTATATGTCAATCAAAAAGAAAAACCAACGTGTGAGGGGAGAGCTGCAAACTGACCAGTGGTCAGCACCCCAGGCCGGCACTCACGCCTGCAGCCTGTGTGCAGGAGATGGCCCACAGGACACCGGTGGGAGGCGCTACGGGCCAGCACTGAGCTGTCAGGCTGTGTCCCCATGATGCACAGGTGCTCCTGCTGGGGACCACAGGGCAGAGGCACGAAGGACTGCGGGGCTTCCTAGAAGAGGGGCCCTGGGCCAGGCAGTGTGAGTCGGGTAAGTCTGAAACAAAGTGGCCCCCTTTCTCCATACCTGCCCTCAGACGAGCAGCCGGAGGACCAGGGGGCAGCGGGCATCGCTTGGTCGCTGGCTGGGGGTGTCTGCAGCCTGCCCGTCCCTGCGGTCCTTGGCAGAGACCTTGTTGACAGTACTGAGACCCTTGGCCCAATCATCCACTCAGCACTGTCAGCAGGTGAGCTTGGTGCCACCTCCCACCAGAAAGGCAGGGAGGGCAGGGACAACCGTGCTCAGACCAGGTCCTGGCTCACCTGGCAGCCCCTCCCTGGCCCCATGCACTGCCTGGGGGTGGGGGTGAGGGTGGGGCTCCCACTTTTGCCATCCCAGAGACACTTCACCTCAGCCTGTCTGGGCCAGAGCACCCTGCCACCCTGCCCAGGCGCCTGTGCAGACACACCTGCCATCCACTCTCCCAGCAAATGAGGAGCAGACAGAGGCGATTCGGCCGAGAGCCACCAGGGTCCCAGTGGCCTCGCAGGCGGAGCAGCCTGCCAGGGTTGGTGCCCGCGGTGGGAAGATGAACAGGCCGGGCCTCAGCCAGGAAGCGTGCATGTCTCAGAGCTGAGACATGAGGTACACGTGTGCACCTCAGGCCTCTGGCTCTTTCAGACCTTCGTCCACCTCATTAGATCCCAGGGCATCTTGGGAGAGATGAGGAAGACGGTCATCTTTCTCTCCGTTTTCAAATGGGGCAACTGAGGCCCAGCCTGCCTGAAGCCACGCAGTGGGGCCACTAGATTTTAGATCCTTCTAAACAATACGGTCACATGGCTGCCTCACCCCACTCCTATGCTGGTTCTTTATCTGCAAAGTGTCCCTTTCAGGTATAAGAAAGATCATAGTGACAACAGCTAAATCTTCATAGCACTGTGTGCCCGGCACTGGTTATTCTAGAGCTTGATATAAATATTAACGCATCAACTCCCCACCAACCCTGTGGCGTAGAAGCCATTTTATCTCCATTTTAAAGATGAGAAAACTGAGGTACCAAGTGTTTAAACAACTTCGCCAAAGTCCCGCGGGAGCTGGGACCTGAACCGGGCGACCAGGCATCTTGCTCCTGGCCGCTGGGCCACACGCGGGGCACGGGGGGGTGAGGGCTGTCGGCGTCCCACCCCCAGGAAGCCCAGTGCGTGCGGAGGGCTGGCCTGTGCCCCTGGGTCATGTGCGCGTGCCCCCCACCCCCCTACCCCTGCTTCAGGACACAGCACAGGGAGCGGGAGGCAGAGAAGAAAAATGGAAAGATAACAGAACAAAGGCAGGAAAGGCCGCTCCCAGCCGGCCTTGACCTGCCAAGCTCTCCCCCATATCCTCCCCTGGGCTGGGGGCCCAGATATGCAATCCTTTCTCACAGCTTCGGCGGGAGCTCCGCTCACCGCGCCATCTGCTCCGTGGCCAGAACCCAGAGCCCAGAGTCCTCGCAGGTCCCATTTCTCCAGGGGACCCGTCAGCTCGGAACAATGAGGGGGATTGATGAGGCAGCAGGGCCGCCGGGAGGGAGGGACAGAGGGCACTGGGCCGAGACACAAAGGGTTATTGAATGCACCAAACGCAGAGGCTTGCACAGGCAGGCGGCAGCCCTCAGCCCGAGTCAGACCTCCTGTCCTTTGGCACAGGCCAAATATTGACTTTCCCTCACTCAGCGTTGCCTGTGGAGCTGAGAGCAGAGGCTGGCAACTGTCCCCTTCCCCTCAGAGGGCACGGCTGTCGGCGGGGCCGACAGACACAGGCCAAGGCGGCTCTGGCCCGGAAGCCCGGGGCTCCTCAGGCCAGTTCCTTCGTCTCCTTGGGCCTCAGTGTTCCAATCTGCCGGATGGGAGCGTTGGACTTGGATTTGATGACCTCAGCATCGAGGTTGGGAGGTGCTTCCTTCTCAGTGACCCATGGCCTTGCTGCGCTGCTCCTAGCAGAGGTGACAATACTACTCTGTGCTTAGTAGGGAGGGTGGACAGGACACTGGGCTCAGGGTCCCCATGCGCAGGTGCAGCCCCATCTCTGGGGCGAGCATACTGTGGTACTGGGCACGGTGCCCCCCTCTCTGAGCCTCAGTTTCCCCATAGTCAGAATCAGAGGACTGCATGACATGAGGCCTTCAGGCCCCTTCCAGTGAGCGGCCCCTGCGGTGGCTCCAATCAGCCCTTGTCCCCAAGACCTCATTTTGCAGCCCTCTCCTACAACACCCTTGCGTGGAAGGCTGTCACGCCCAAACTTGCTTTCCTTCATCCGGGAGCCCTCTGTTAGCCTCCGAGCTCCCCTCTGGCAGGCTCGTGCTCAGTCTGCAGCCCCTTGGCCGAGCTCCCAGGGACACGGGCCGGAGCGTGCAAACTCCCAAAGCCCGTAGCCAGTGGACCGCGGGAAGGGGATGCTGGAAACTGGGGCTCTGTCCCCACCTTTCCTCTGACAGGTTGGTAATATTATTCCACTTCACAGATGAGTAACTGAGGCTCAGAGACATTAAGTAACTTGCCCAGAGTCACACAGCTAATAAGGAGAAAGCAACATGAGAAGCTGGACTTGTCTGCCTGCAAAGCCACTGCTCTCACCACCAGCATTCTTACTGAGACGAAATGTCGTCACCTCTCTCCAGGCTGTTACAGCGATGCCCAAATGACTCCCAGAACCTTCCACCCACCCACCCCACCTGCCTCAGGCTGCGGAACCAACAGGGTGGGAACTGACTGACCTAAACTAACCTTAAACTTTGCAAGTAAGGAGGCCTAAGGTCTCAGGGTGCATCTGGGGTAACCCAAATCCAGGTGCTACCACCCTGGGGGACCCTGGGAGTCCCAGGTTGAGCGCTCCAGGCGGGTTCAGCCTCACCCACGGCTAGCAGTTCATTCCTGCAAGGTGCTAGGAGTGAGAGAGCACACGGTCCCCTCCCAACCACAGACGAGACGGGTGGCAGAGAGGACAGGACGGCGGGAATGGGTGGGAGGGTTAGGAAAGTGGGGCAGTTCTTTTCTCTCCCATGAAGTTTCTGCTGCGGAATGCCTCTACCCGTCAGGGCTAGAGAGGGACGGGAGACGAAGCCGGGCAGGTCCTCACTCTGCAGGGCTGTTTGGAGATGACCCTGCAAGTCCACAAATCGTCCCCTGCTCCCCACGGCCACGGTCCAAAGGTAGCTAGCTGCCAGCTGCCTGCTACCAGCCTTTACTGTCATTGTCAACGTAGCTGCCACTCACTGAGGACGCAGAGGGCCCAGCATCACACTCAGCCTTCTACCACAACCTCAAAATACCACCACTATTATCATTTCATTTTGACAACTAACCGAAGCTCAAAAATGTCAAGTAACTTGCTCAAGGTCACATAGCTGACACCCAGCACATCGTGGTCTGAGGACTCACTCTATGTGTGCAGGGCCTGGAACGTGGCCCCATTCACACGGAGCATTTTGTCTCAAGTTGTCTCCACTCTAGGGACAGAAGTGTGTGTGTGGGGGGGATGCATTGGGAATTCCTGGAGGCCACCTGCCCCATCACCCAGCCAAGCCCACTTCCTGTTACTCAGATCCCAGCCAGGAGAGTACCCACTTCAACCCTGTCAATGTCCAGGTGAGAAAAGAAAAAACGGGCGCACAAGCTGCAGGCAGAGCCTAGAACTAAATTCCTACCTCAGAGCCGCACTCTTCCCACAATCCCCGGGCCCCGCACAGCTCCGCGCTGCCAAGCTGCCACCTCGGCCCTCACCCCAGGAGGAGGCAGAGGCTGGGGTGCAGGACAGTGCTGCAGGCTGTGGGAGCAAGCAGCTTTCTAATTACCATTCCTTCAGACCATCTTGGTCTGAGGGGGGTGCAGCCCGGCCTAGAGCCAGGGGCCAGACCGCGTGACCTTGGGAGGTCCTTGACCTCTCCCTTTTCACTCACTGGACCCTGGCTCTCCCTGTAAGCCTTTCCCCAAAGACTGCCCCTGCAGAGAATGTGCAGTCTGGAAAGACGGCCCTTGTCCCCACCACTACTGGAGGCTCTGAGAGTGGGCGATCAGGCTAAGGGGCTCACAGCCCTGCTGCCTTTGGGGTGGGGGGCTGGTTTCCCCAGAGGCCAGGTCACAGAAGCAACGCTGCCGCTGAGGCTGCACCCCACCCAGCCCTTCAGGCCTCACCTGCCTGCTGGGGACAGCAGGTGTCAGGATTGGGGCAGGTTTCAGACCCCGTATGTTCCAAACCCCCATTTTCCAGCTGGAGATACTGAGGCCCAGAGCGGTAGGTGCGCTGTCCAAGGCCAGGGCTGACTGAAAGCTCCCGGAAACCCGCGGAGCGCTGCGGTGCACAGCTCTGCGCTGCCACCTGCTCCCCAGGAAGCGGACGCGGAGCCCCCCCGCAGAGTGGCCAGCGCTCAAAGGCTGCGAACTCCTAAGCACCCAGGCTGGGGGCAGGCGCGCCGGAGGGCAGGTCCGCCCGGCCACCCTGCCCCCACCTCGTCCCCATTCCTGGTCACCACGCGCCTCCATCACCGTGAGGCTCAGAGTTGTGCAGAGCTTGCCCAAGGTCACACAGCAAACCGAGTAGAGCATGCGCTCTTACTGCCTGCCCCGTGGCCCTTTCCCCGCACCCCACCCCCACCCCGGTCTCTCCCGCTCGGCCCGGGCCAGGATCCGGGGCCCCTGCTCCCTCCAGTGCACCCGGCCGCGACGCTTGCTGGAAGACGAGAAAGTTTCACGGAGAGGAGGGGGCGGAAGCTGCCGCCGCCCGTCCCAGCCCCGGACGGCTGCGGCAGGGCGCGCGGCGGGCGGGGAGGCGGGCTCCCCCGCGCTGCGCAAGGGGGCTCCGGGGCTACGCGCGTGGGCCCTTCGGTTCCTCCCCGCTGCGGCGGGGGCGGGGGTCCCAGGCGCCCCGCACCCCACTTAACCCCCTTCCCACGTTCTCAGCGGCGGCGCCTTAGCCTCTGCGCTGCCCCGGTGCCGGCGCGGTGCCGCGGCCGCCCCCGCCTGCTCTGCACGACGGGTCCCCGGGATCACCCCGGACCCCTCCGCCGGGGCTGGTCGGCCAACGCCCACGCGAGTGGGTTTCCGGAGCCCAGTCCCCACCGCGCGCTCCGTCCCGCACTTAGTTATCCCGCCGCGAGCGCCGCGCCCGCGAAGTCCAAGTGTCCCCGTCCGGCGACCCCGCGTCCGCCTGCCCGGCCCCAGGCCCTCGGGGCGGCCGCGCGCGGCCCCTCTTACCCGGGGCGTCAGCGCGCCCTGCGGCCTGGCTCGTGGAGCGCGCGGAGGACGGGACGGCCGGGGTCCCCGCGGCCCCTTCGCGCCGCCGGTCGCTGCGGCTCCTCGCGCGCGCTCGCTCGCGCTGCGGTGGTAACAGCCCGAGCCGCTCCCCGGCCGCCAATTGACATGCTCCTCACATCCGCCTGCACACGCGCGGGCCGGCCCCACCAGGGCGATCCCCGCCGGCGCCGCGCGGCCCCCTCCCGGGCGATCCACGCCGCGG
>NW_017731387.1:5197324-5198955 GCF_001890085.2 Hipposideros armiger
CCCCACCCGCCCCCACCGCCCCCCACCTTTAGGAGCCTCCCGGGGGCGAGGATTGGCTGGGGAAGGGGCCGGCGGGGGCGGTTAGCGGGCAGGAGGGAGCCGATTTGCTTCGGGGGATACGGATGAAGGTTTCCTGAGTCGAGAAAGAAAAGAAACGGGAGGGAGCAGAGGAGAGATGCAGACAAAGGGCAGAGTGTGGAGGGGTAGCGAAGGTGGGGTTCCGCTCGGAGAGCTCGGGCCGCCGGCTGCCCCCAGCCTCAGCCCCGGAGGGTGCAGTTCGGCTGGCGCCCGGGGCTCCCACCGGCCTCCTGGGGAGGCGAGAAACCGGGGCAGAGGGGCCCCCGGAGGAGGGGGGGCGCCTGCCGCACAGGACCCGGGCCTGCCCCCCACCCCCATCCCCGCGTAGGAACCCACCCGAGGCTCTGCCGTGGGGACCCAGCCCCTCCCACCTGCCAGCACCCCGCTTTCTCCCTCCTGCGAGCCCAGCACAGGGAGGCCAGGCAGGAGGGGAAGGGGTCCTGCGCCCGGTGTCTCTCCCCCGCTCAACCTCAGGCCCCCGGCTCGGCGCGGGGATCTCTGCCCGAGTCAGGCTCCCGGCCCTGACCTTGCCGGCGCCGCCGCACCCCCGCCCGGCCCCCTCGGCCCCCTCCCAGCGGCCGCAGCCCCTTCCTGTTCGCTCCAGTTCTTCATACTCAGGATCATGAATCAAGTTTGGGGTTCAACCCAGAAAGTGACAGCCCCCGTGTGAACGTGCTGGGAGGGCCTCACTCGGGGCTTTCCGGGCTGCTGGTCCCCACCGCGCCCGCGGAGCCCCGGGAGTCCCCACCGCCTCGGCGAACCCCCCGCCCGCGCCCCCGCGGCCACTGCAGCGCTGCGGCACACGCTCCTGCCCGCCGCCGCCCGCCGGAACCGCGGCAGCGCTGACTCGGGGTTTCCAGGCTGCAAGCGAGCGCAGCCGCGTGTGCCTCCGCCTGCCGGCTGGGAGGGGGGCGTTGGGGGACAGCCGGCTGCCGGAGACCCCTGCCGCTCCGCGGAGGGGGAGAGGGACCCGAGGGCCGAGGGCTCAAGGTCAGACGCTCGCAGGAGGGCACCGGGGGCGCCACACCGCACAGCCCGCGGGCGTCCCACACTGCGGCCTGCCCACTGGTGCGCCTCTTCTCCGTGCGGAGAGAAATGCTTCTTTCTGGAAATTCCCCCAAGCTCCCCAGGAGAGGAGGAAAGGGTGGAAAGTTCAGGGGGCTGGATTAAGGTTAGAGTTGGGGTTTCCTGAAGCTGAGGGTGCCAGGGCCCCGTCCTGTTTCCAGGACGCTTCCACCTTCGTGACTGCAGGGGGTGCTGTTCCGAGGCAGGGGGGGGAAGTGACCTCCAGGCTCCTCCTGGTGAAGTGCATCAAAAGCCACCTCCAGTCAGAGGGTCTAATTACAGGAAACAAAGCGTTTATGTAGGGCTGGGTCGGCTCCTCCTGAAACCGGCTGTGGGGCGCGCAGAAGCCTCCTGCCTCGGGGTAGGGGCTCTGATGGGCCAGGGGAGCGTCACATGGGGCAGTTGTCAGAGCACTGTGGTTCCCTGAGAAGAGGCGACCGTGCTCAGAGCCACTCAGGCCCCAGAAGACCCGACACCGCCCCCCCCCC
>NW_017731387.1:5198965-5225297 GCF_001890085.2 Hipposideros armiger
GATAATGACAGCTCACAGCCTTGACTTCATTTGATCTTTCTGAACAACCCAGGGACCCGACAGCTTGTCGCTCCATGGAGGCACAGGGAGCCCCCAATCTTCCCAAGGTGCAGAGCGAGAACTCGGAGCTGGGGCTTGTGACCCCAGATGCAGTCGCTCCCCAGCCCACACGGGCTGGGTGTGTGCTCTGGCTTCACCTTCTCCCCCAGGTGCCCCTCCTACCTGCCATCTCCTTGCAGGCTTCCTGTGCCAGCATTTCCATTTGTGGCCTCTGGGTGGCTATGCAGGGGGAGGGCAAAGGAGGCCCCTGCCTGTGCTGCTGGCTGCTGGGGGTCACTTCCACGGACAGAAAGCCCTAGTTGGAGCAGCTGTGGGCAGGTCGACAAGCACAGGAGCTGGTGCTGAGGTCCCTCTGAGGCATCGGAGATGCCGAGTGCAGACGGACAGACCAGGGTCTCAGAGGGGGTCTCGTGTTCCTTTGGGGAGGGGCAGAGCTGCCGGGTGTGGTGAGACGAGGGCCTGGGACAAGCCTGAGAAGCCTGCGTGAGGCAGCCAGCCTGTGGCCCTACCAGACATGAACACACCCCGTTTGTACATTGTCGTCCTGTCTGTTTTTCTATCTCAGAGTCACTTATGTTCCCTCTGTTTCCTTGATCTGCTGTTAAACCAACAGCTGACTGTGTGTCCAAGAGTCTTCAGTGACAAGGGGACGGCTGCATTAACTCAGGCACAGGGACACCATCGCTCAGCAGTGCACGGGGCCAAGCCTACGTGTCTTCACTCACCGGCCCGTGTGACAGAGATTGCTACCCTCATTTTCCAGAGCAGGATGGTGGGGCCCAGGGGAGTTAAGCAATGTTCTCACTTCCAGGCTCCGTCTGTCTAAAAGAGCGGGTGTGTGCTCGAGAGACCCCGGCGTGCAAGGACCGAAGGTTTGGCCTCTGATTTCTTCCTCTGGTCCAGGACTGCATGGGAGGGCACAGGGCTGGGTGATGCCAATGCGGTGACCAGGGGCCTCTGTGTGGCAGGATGTGCTGGGTCAGATGGGAGAGGACTGGGCAAGTGACCGTGGTCAAAGCAGCAGGGTGACAGGGCAGGAAATAAGGAATAGGGGGTGTGGCTGTGCAGGTCTCAGACCTGAGGGCAAGGGGGTCCTGCCCACGCCCACGCCCCACACGCCTTGGGGCTGGGCTGGCAGCTGAGTGGGGGCAGGGCCCAGTCTCACTGGGGCTGTACAGGGTCTGGGAGAGGCTTGGCAGGGGAGCAAGTGTCCCCACACATGGGCTTGCAGGCCTGGCCCTGGGATGAGGGGTTGTGAGGCACTGATGGGGGAGGCGGACTTTGGAACGCGCACACACCAACCAGAAAGGCCAGTCGTGGGGGTCAGCTTGAGCAGGGATCGCTCAGAGGCTGACTTGTTCACTGCTGTGTGACTCCAAGGCAAACAGACACCTCTCTGGGCCTCCAGCCCTCCAGGCCCCAGGGCTTCTGCTGCCCACGCCCTTGCTTGCGCTGCTCTTCACTCGAGACCCAGAGCAGCAGCAGTGCAGTCCTGTCTGGGCATCTGGCCCCTCCACCCTGCCCCGGGGCCCTGACAGCCTGAGACTCAAACCAAGAGTGGTGGGCACCAAGGGACAGGCAGCCAGACAGGCCTTGCTTAAGTCCGGCTTCCGCTTGCTGAGTGCACAGCGCGGCAAGGTGTCCTAACCTCTCCGACCTTCACCTGCCATCTACAAAAGCAGGGAATAACGCTTTTCAGCAAGGATGGTGTGACGCTTCGAGAGCGAGACACACCGTGTGTAGAGGGCCCAACGCTGTGACACAGCCATCGGTGTGAGGTCCCTTTGCTTTTCTGCTGAGCTGTCCCCAGTCCAACGTCCTGCTCCACGCAGGACTCCCCGACTCACACCCCTGTGCGCCCACCTGGCAGGTGACCCACGACGCTGGGAGACAGCCCTTCTCACGGCTTGTACGTCGTGAAGAGTTTGAGTGGACGTCCTTATCCTGAACTAGAGTTTGTCTCCCTGTGGCTTCCACTATTGGTGCGTGTCCAGCCATTCAGAAGGCGTGACATCTCCCTGAGAACCACAGCTTCCCTATCTAGTCAAAGGTGCTCCTTCCACGCGTGTTCCAGTTTCCCTTTGCCTCGACCGCCTGGTCAAATTCTTCTGGACAAGACCCAGTGTGTCTGTGTCCTGGGAGTGGGATGTCCTGAGAGGCACAGCGCATCCTACACCCGACCCAGTTAGTCCGAATTCCAGGTGGGACGCTCACCACGGCCTTAGGGCAACCCGCGAGGGGAGTCCCAAAGGCGGCCTTCGGAGGTAGGCAGGGCCGGGAGGCCTCTGTCCTGACCCAGGCCCACCTGGGGCCCAGGCCCCGGAGGTGGAGGTCAGGACCCTGGACAGGGCTTTGGTCACTTTGGCAGGAAGACTGGGAAGTGGGGGCTCCCTGCCTTGCTGGACAAGTCATAGAGAGAGGGGTCCGTCTGCTCCCTCGCACAGGAAGGGGTGCCTTGAACTGGCTCCAGGGTGCCGGGCATCACATGCCCCAGCCTGGCTTCCCTCTTGCCCTGAGCGCAGCCGCCGCCGGGGCCCTCCTGGTCCCTGACAAGCTCTGGAAGCCGGGCTGCAGCCAGCGCTGGGCCAGGCTCCGAGGGGAGGGCAGGGGTCTCCAGTGGGGCCCAGCGTCCTGAGGAAGCCCAGGGCGGGGTGGGGGGACGCTGGGCCTGCTCCTGGCACTGCTGTCAGCGCTGCCCTCCTCCTCGGTTGCCCTGACAGCTAACCCAGAAATCCATTCATCAATCGGCAGGAGCTCACCAGAGCCCTCCTGGCCTCACTGGGGCTCACTCAGCATGTCCTGGGCACTTCCCGCACCGCCCCTGGGCCCCCGGCTCTAGAACCCGCTCTGCCTCCAGCCCACCGGGCAAGTCACTTCTCTGGGTCTCAGGTTCCTTGTTAATAAAATGAAACGATTGGACTGGAAGGTCTCTTGGGTCCCTTTCAGCTCTGATGGTTCTGAGTCTGAGCTAGGAAACTGGAGTGGGTGGATGGCAGAGGCTGCCTGGCCCCTTTTTGGAGAGAAAGAGGAGAGAAGGATGTCACACTGGATGGTGTCGCGAATGGGAATGTACAGGCTGCAGCTAAATGTGCCCTTGGAGATGGCGATCACCAGGGAGCTGTGACAGGCAGAGGCCAGGGCCCGGGAAGCCTGCCTTCCAGCCAGGCCACCATGTCCCTTGCTCTCTCCCCCACAGCTGTCACCTCCACCTTTGCCTCTGCCGAAGCCCCTCGGATCCCGCCTGGGCCAGTCCGGGACTGGGTGGTAGCATAGCTGGTGACCCACTTCCCCTGCCTCGGGCACTCAGGGCTGCAACAGCAGCTGCCGGAGGCCCCGGCTCAGCACCGGCTCAGCACCGGCTGGGGGAGGCGGGGTGATGCCTCAAACAGCAGCCTGCACAGATCTCAGAGTCACTGCAATGCAGTGTTTGGGGGTTTTGTTGTTCATTTTTTCCCTAAAAGTCCTCATTTCCCAGGGAAATGTGAAGCCAAATGCTTCCAGAAAGGGGTGGCCAGGTTCCCTGGGATGTGTCAATCCCTCCTATTCAGGGTGCTGAGGCTCACTGGTCACCCCTGCCCTCTGCTCTTGGGGATCTGGAGGAGGCAGCATGAGGGCTGCACCCTTCCTGAGGCCTAGGACACGGGCTTAAATGTTTGTTGAATTGGAGCAGTTCTCAGTTTCCTGGTCCCCAGGGTCTCTGGCTCCATCAAAGGCCGAGAGGCCTCCAGACTCAAGAATCCATCTGTCTCTCTCTCCGTCTCTCCCCATCACCCTCTGTCTCTCTCTGCCTTTTTCTCTCCCTCTCACCACCCCCCATCTGAATGAGCTTTTTGGGGGTCAGGGGGCAACAAGGCCCCCTTTGAAGAATCAAACACCAAATCTGCTGCCGGGTTTTGGGAAGGCCACGCCCTTGAACCACCGTCCTCGTCCAGGTGGAAAGGGCCCTGTTCCACTGCTCTGCGCACACCCCACCTCCGTGTTCTGTTCTTGGGTTTCATTTTAAGGGAGCTTTTCAGTCCAGCTCTGTTTCCCAATGGAAAAGGCCAGCCATAAAAGCACAACCAGAGGACAAGCGGGGTGGCACGGGCATGCCAGCCCTGCCAGCGCCCCTCCCTCTCAGTTTCCCAGGGGCTCGAGTTGCCACAGGGAGACAGGCACAGGGCCCCCTGCTGACCAGAGCAGCAGAGGGAAGTGGCTGAGACAGGAGTCTGTGCTGGAGAGAGTGGCGTCAGCCTTGGGAAGGACATGGGAGCCCTCCCTGCAGGCCGGTAAAGCTGCTCGGCCCACACGGCAGGGACCGTGAGGGCCCTGCTGCCCTTCTCTGATGTTGGGTCTCTCTCGGGCACAGATGGCTCTAGCTCAGGGAGAACCAGGACACGGCTGAGCCAATCTGGGTACAGCCCAGGGAGAGGTGTTGCCAGTCTGCCATCTGCCGAGCAGGTGACAGCCACTGACAGGTAAGGGGGCAGGGAGCTCAGGGCAAGGCGAGCAGCTGCCTGCAGGACCTCTCCTTGCTGCCACCAGATGCCCTGGGCAGGGGACAGGAGGGGCCTCCAGGCCCGCATGGCAGGTGGTCTTTAAATGAAAACAAACCGACCATCCACCGAGAGAGCCGCCCTCTCGGCCTCATGTATTTCCACACAGCACAGGCTCTCCTTGAGGTGAGGGCAGGGGGCTGGGCTCGGGCGACAGTAAGGGGGATGGGGCGAGCCACTGGGCGACCCCACGAGGCAGTGTGGTGTTTACCAGCCCAGACTCTGGTCCTAACTCAGCCCCGCTCACTGTGTCCCAGGAGAGCTCATTAACTTCAGAGCCTCAGTGTCCTCGTCTCTGACAGGGGGGTCACATGCACATTTGCTCTCAGTAAATGAAGGCTACTTCTCATGGCCACAGCCCAGGACAGCTGATGAGAGAGGCAGGGCGTCCATCCCCGCAGCCTGACCAGTGGCTCCCAGAGTTTCATGTGCATTAAGTCTCCTGGACGCTTCCAGAAAGTGCAGGTTCCCAGGCCCAATCCCCAGACGCTGACTCAGTGGGCTCAGCTCCGGGAACTCGGGTGCTGTGTGACGGCGTCCACAGACCACCGCGTGAGCACGGCTCACAGGACAGAAGGGAGGGTCCCGAGCCCGCAGCCTGCCCCTTCTCTGGCCGCGGGGATGTGCAGTACTCCAGCTTTCCGGCCAGTCTCCTCCCTTTGCATCCAGTTCCTCAAGTCACGTCAGTTCATCGTTCTGCAAATACTAACCAAGCAGCTGCTGGATTGCAGGCTCCAGGCGCTGGGTTCGGGCAGCGAGCACAAGGCCCTGCCCTCCTGGGCTACGTGACTCGTGTGCTCACTGACTCACTCGCTCATTCAGTCAACAACCAGAGTGCCTGTTCTCTGCCAGGCACTGCGCTGGATGCAGAGCCCTCCCTGTCAGGGAAAGGCCGCGTGCCCCTGGGGACACTCAGCTCCAAACCCCAGGGCAGAGGGCAGCATCAGGCTGGCTGCTGGCCCCCACACACACAGAGGCAGCAGAGGGGACCACCTGACCGCAGTGTGGGACCGTTTGGCAGGAGAACTACCTGGAGACGGATGGCTTGGCCTTCTTCCCCACTCACTCAGCGTCACCACCGGGTACAAAGTGTTTCTTTCCCCTCCCACCCAGCTCTGCCCCTTTACATAATCCCATGTCTCATAACTACGCATGAGGATGGGCTCATCCCCAATCACAGTGTCAGGCCACCGAACACGCTCCCCTGCGGCTGTGCTGGGACTCAGGGCCCCGGAGCCACCAGCGGGGGCGCTGAGCTCATGGCCTGAATTTTTCACGCCAGCCCGCCATCCATCTCGGCTGCCAGCACCGCTCTGCTCCAAGGGGGCAGGTGTTCGGTGAGAACACTCTGCGGGCGATGGCTAGTCCCGCCAGCCGCAGGAGTGTTTACAAAGCACGAAGGCCTTCGAATTCACCGGACGCAACCCCCTGACTTTGCAGATGGGGTACCTGAGGCTGAGAGCAGGGCCTTCATTTTCTCAGGGTCGGTCACAGAGCTTGTACGTTTACTTCCTTCATTTACTCATTCATCTGTCCCTTGGTCAGACACTTTGAATGTCTGTTAGGCTCCGAGGCTGCGAGTCACAGGATGACCAGAGGCTCACACTGCAACGCAGACACCCCGCGTCACACTCACAGCACCGTAAGCACGCTGGTCTGCGACGCGGGGTGGAGACGTGTGGGAAGGGCAGGGGGCACGTGTGCACGAGACCGGGCACTGGCGAGAGGCGTGGTGTGTGCGCGGCTGGCGCAGGATCGGAGCAGGCCCAGGTGGGCAGGTTCCAGGGCCCTCCCAGCCTCTGGAGGAGCTAGACTTCCCAACCGCCTCGGCTGCCCCGGTGGCACGGGGCCTGCCTGGGGCCCCGCCCGTTAACCCTCAGCCAGCAGTGAGGTTCAGGCAGCCGCTACAAGGGAGGGAGCATGCCAGTTACCAACGGTCACCGGGGCCCAGGGTTCCCCTACAGCGGAGACAGCATAGATCCCATGGGGCCAGGGGCTGCCCTGTCACCTGCTCGGGTGCAGTGACTGTTCCACGTCACTCACCCATGGCGGTGGGGCTGCAGAGACCCTTGGTGCCCCATCTTCTCTGGCATGTGCCAGGTCCACTGGGACATACTATGCACAGTGGTCCCCCCTTATCCATGGTTTCAGCTACCGTGGTCACCCATGGGCTGAAAATGTCATTTCCCCAGCCGTCGACATGGTCGCGGCTCCATGATCCAGGGTCCTCCTTCTGACACAGCCTAACACTACGTCACAACAGGCACGTCACTCCCTCATGTCGTCTCCTCATGCAGGCCCTGTATCACCTCACTTCATCACAAGAAGGGTGAGTACAATAAGGTATTTTGAGAGAGAGAGAGGTCACATTCACATGACTTTCGTTACAGTCTATTGCCGTAATTGTTCTATTTTATTATTAGTGTGGCTAATCTCTTACTGTGCCTAATTTAAAATTAAACTCCAGGGCCGGCCGAGTGGCGCGATGGTTAAGAGCTGGCTTGGGATGCCAGAGGGCCCCGGTTCGGATCCCACATATGAGGGCCAGTGACTCTGTCGTCTACAGCTAAGATGCTGAACAACAGCTCAACCTGGAGCTGGGCTGCCGTGAGTCGCCGGCAACGGCATAGGCTGCAGCCCCTGTGGTAGTGGGTTGCCATGGGCTACCGTGTGTAGCCAGCAGCCAGCATGAGCGGCCAGCAGCCGCCGTGAGGGGCCATCCAGAGCCAGCAACTGATCTGCCTCGCCCGGGAAGAGCGCAACGATGGTGCCAACTTGGGCCAGTGAAGCAACGTCCTCCACAACTAGACTGAAGGACAAAAGGACAGCAACTTGTCTGTTCCCCTTCCCCCAATTCTCCAGCGCTGTTCCCATCCCCCCAATTCCCCAATTAAAAAAAGAAAAATCTTAAAAAAAATAAAAAATAAAAAATAAAAATAAATAAAATTAAACTCCATCACAGGTATGTTCGTATAGGAAAAAAACACAGGTATATTCGTACAGGGTTCACTACAGACCTGGGTTTCAGGCACCCACTGGGTGGGCTTGGGACACCAGTTGCTTTACCTAATTCAAAGCTCTGACCTACACGTGTGGGCATTTCCCCCCGAAGGGAGGATCTGGGGGTTTTGGCCGGGGCAAAGCCAGACCGAGGGGAGACCCTCGGATATCCTGATGGAGGGGAACTTGGGCATCAAGACGGGCACACAGGTGGGAACACAGGCTCACTCGCTGCCTGAATGTCGGTGTCCCCAGACAGAGGGTGCGACTGCTGAGGAGGGTGACAGGCCATTTCGGAGAGGCAGGTGTCCCTCTTTTCTGGAGGAAAGAGTTTGAGAGCTCGTGGCTGCCAAGGGCGGGGCCCGGGTTTGGCTCACGTCTGTGTGACTGACTCTAAGGCCCACCTGCCACCACATAAGACATGCGGCACCCCCTGGCTGAGTGGGGGACGCGTGGTGGTCAGGTCTGTCTCATCTGCGTCAAGGCTTCAGAAACTGGAGGCCTGTTGATGTTTCTGAATTCTGTTAATAAATTCCTTGTGCATTAATAAACCCACAGGAGCCATGAAAATGTCAGCTACGAATACGAAATCAGACATCGTGAGTCACATAACTAGCCAGCCTTTGTGTCTCTCTAAATTATGCACTAAATTGTGCATTAAAGCTCCATTTAGAAATACCAGTTGATGTTTAATTCTCATCTTTGAAAGGTGTGAAGACATTGGTTGAGTAGAAACAAGTGAGCATGCCTCCTGCTCAGTTCCCTCGCCGGGGACCCCTGGCCTTTCAGATCAGGGCACATCGATGTCCCCACTGCCACCTGCCTGCCTGGTGACAGCTTTTCCTGGTTGATGTGGATGGAGCCGATCTGATGAATACAAAGCTTGTAGGTTCGGACCCACCGAATGATGGCGTCTCACTGTGCCCCCAACATGAGCCAGCGCATTTACTCACGGACACGGACACGGACACGTCAGGCAGCGCTCACCAGTCAGAAGGGCTACAGCAGCCTAGAGAGCACCCTCTAGGGATGTTTAGTGGGAGGCCAGGAGGTTAGAATTTAGCCTCCTGCAGCCTGCAAGGTCCCATGAGTGACCCTCCTCATGGGAGCCCCGGGAGCAGATGGAGAGGGAGCTGAGCCCAGACGGAGAGAACAGGGTGCAGATAACGGGGGCGTGGGAGAAGAGGCACTTGACCCTGTAGCTCTTACGTTGCTAAATTTCCTTTGGCTGAAAACTGGGGTGAGGTACCTGGGGCTCCCCGCAGGACCCCCCACCCTCCTGGCTGGTGATCACCAGGAGCTAACGTGCCTCCTGGAATCTAATGTGCAGGAAGGGAGGGGCACAAGGACACTGGGCACTAAATCAAGATTAATGAAGTTCCAGCCGGAATTAATTACTGCAATGCTGGGAGGCTGGGAGCCCAACACGGCCGGCCCTTTGTAACAGCCAAGTCTGCCTCTGAACAGCACGGGTGGGACGTGGTGGGTGGCTTACCGCTCTCACACCTGATGTCTGAAGGCAGCTGTAAAGGACGCAGCAGGACAGGAAAAGACCTGACAGCCTTGGGTCACTGCTCTGTACTGAAGTTCATCCCTCCATCCATTTGATCAACACGGACTCTGAGCAAGAATCAGTCAATCGAGGTGTCAGGGATGGAACCACAACGTCTGCGGTGGCCCTGGGTGGCATCGCCGACGTCAACCACGGCTCTTCCCTTCACAGGTGCCTCCTCCCCTCCATGGACCCCGAGTGCTCGCCACACTGCGGCCTCCCTGTGACCTGGGGGCCCACCCAGCCTGTGTCCACCCCGATGGTCAGTGCTGACCTAGACGAGTCCAGTCAAACAAGCTATCGGCCACGTTAGAATAAACGACCCAGTGCGCGGTGGCAAAAACGTGGCAAATGCAGAAGAAAGGGTGACAGACTGAGAGGGTGCAGGGAGAAAACACGCATTTAATTAGGGTTACAGTAAGACAAAGAGTGATGAAGGGGCAGGCGTGATAGCTGAAGACGCGAAGGCTGAAAAATTCAGAGCTGATAAAAGACATTATTCACAGATGCGACAAATCCCAAAGCAGAAAGAATAAAAAATTTACATCTGACACATCACAGACAAACTGCAGAAAACCAAAGGGAAAAGTCTTAAACATGTGACGCCCAACCAAACCCGGGGTCACGAGGGCAGTGCAAGCCAGGGGCCCTCGGGGTCTCGGTGTCTGCCAGGATGGATGCCGAGCAACGCATTTTTCAGTCCTTGCCTGGACGTCTGGGCCCGCGGGTGGGTGGGCAGTGAAGTCTTGGGGTGGGTTTCGAAATGGGTTTCCAAACAAAAGGGACTGACAATTGAGTGTTGCTGCCTGGCAAGACTTCCTGACACTGTCACCAACCAGCTGGGAGTGTCTGCGCTACTTTAAAGTCTTCCTTAGACATGGAAACAAATTTGTAGAATAAAAGCAGGCTAATCTCAGGACTGGCAAGTGGGCTTCATGCTTCAGGACGCAAGTTAAAAAGGAAGCAAAAAACGGCCCAAACCGCATCACAAAGTCGTGGCCTAGAACCTCAGTTACACCAGGAAAGAATCAGCAACGTGCGTTTAAATCAGGACCAAACAAACCAGAACACGTCAACCTTTAGTCTGCACACCCCAAGCAGTGGGGCCTGAGGTGGGACTCAGCCAAGCTCCTCTCCCCAGAACGTCCACATGACACAGCTGGTTGTGTGTCAGCAAGACCTGCACTCACCTGTGTCCTGACAGAGCAGCACCAGGGAGGGAGGCCTCGGTCATGTGGGGCAACCTCCAGGAAGCGGGCTCCCTCCCTGTTCCTGGGCACACCTGGGGTTCCCCACCACGGCTCCAGACACCTCTAGTTTCTCAGCCTTGAATGCGTTTTCTGCGCCTGTACAAGGTTTACTGGAGGGAGCGACATTTGCTCACCACATTTGCGCTCAGTGACGAGCACAAGTCCTTGCAGAGTTCTGGTGTCATCTGCGTCAGGAGCCTGGGTGACAAGCTTAGGAGACGGGCAAGACTGACCGTGTGTGAGCATTTCCATGGGCGGGCACTCCGGCTTCCCTCTGCCGGTGCTCACACCCCCAGGAGACTGTCCTCACCCCCCCATATCTCTGTTCCCTCACCCCACTCCCCTGGGGCCCCTGGAAGCACGCCCCAATCTCTCACCCCCCACTTGCCTCCTCCGTCTACAGAGAAACTCAAGTTTATCCCATTTACAATCCGCACACACGTGTGCACAGTCGCACACACGACCTCCAGCTGCCCTGCTGTCTGTCACCACAGAGTCTGCTTCCTCCTACTGCTGGCCGCCAGCACGTCTGACACAGTCTGGCCCCCAGCATCTCTGAGCTGCCTGTTGGGGGGGGACACTTTGGCCCCTGCCCTGCTTGACTCACTGGCACCTGACAACGTGCTGCACCCCCTCTCCCCTCCCCTTCACCCCGTCTCCTCGCTTTGAGGCAACACTCAACTCCTGTTCTCCTGCTGCTGCTGCCTCCCCTCAAGCTCACCCTGTCTTGCTGACGTCCTGCTTGGCATCCCCAGGACATCCTCACCCCCTTCTCCGTCTGCCTGCCCTGCCCCACTCCTCCAGCTCCCCTGATGGCTCAGGTCGGGCCTCTCCTGGCACCAGAGCCACCCTGGCAGCTGTTTATTGGTAATTTCCATGCAGAGGCACCCCAGACTCACCATGTCCAAAATAAGCTCCTCGTCATCCCTCACGAAACCCAACCGTTGTCCTCTGCGTCCCTTCCCAGCTCAGGCACTGCCCTCGTTCATGGTGGCTGGGCTTTGAGGCGTAGGACTCGCCCCAGCCTCTTCTCGTCCACCTCCTGCTTGGAACTGGCCATCAGTTTGGGGCACACGCTTCTAATTAGCTGAGATGCAGACTCCACCTCCCGGAGGCCATCGCGTCTGTCACCTAGATTCTACAATTATCTCCTCGCTGCTGCCTGTCTTCTATGTCCCTCCCCTTCAAACCAGAAATCACATGTCCGTCGAGCAAACCTCCTCAGATGCACATGTGATCACATCACAGCCGTACTCCACGTCCTTTGTTGGGAAAATCTAAACACGTCAGCTGGCACTGCAGACCCTTCACTCGGCCTCAGCCCCTCGGCCCCAGTGCGGTCCTCAGTGCCATCGGCTTTTCTGCCGTCAGCCACGCTGCTCCTCTCCTAGGACACCCTCTCGTCAACAAGCAGCCCCCGCTCCTCCAAGACGCTGATAAATGTCACCTCCTCTAAAATCCACCAGTCCATCCTTCTGAACTTCATCTCACAGTTCTAAAGTCATGTTTCTCCCTGTCCGTGTCCCCAGCATCTGGGATCTCTGGAGGCAGGGCCGTGGCTGTTAGCTCTGTCCCAGAACCCAGCACAGGGCCACCACTTACTTGGGGCTCCAGACGTTTTGGCTAAATATAGAGCTTCATAAAATCAAACATGGAAATTCAGAGGATTCTAATTAATATGGGCCATTACGTAATTGTTGCTGAAACAGGAAAGCAGAACACACTCGCTTCTCTCCCAAGGAGACACAGCAAATGCGACCCACCTATGGGATCTCTGAATGGTTCCTTCTCTTTTCATAGAACCAGCTGGTGAAATGCACCCTAGCTACAACTGACAGGGCAGGAACGGGGGGCCAGGAGGGTCACCCCAAATCCTCTAAGGACCAGATCTGCCCTCAGGTCCTTCCTGCCTTCCCTGCTCTTGTCCACCTAAGGGCACGCCCAGAGAATTGCAGCCCCAGCTCACACCACACACAGTCTGTCCAACAAGCCGCAGGTCCTGCAGATCCGTGCCGTGGACCTGGGGCTGAGCTCTCGGGGGGCCTGGGGAGCACGAGAAGAGCCCTGGCGAACAGTAGCTGTGTCGTCACCACCCTGCTGCCTGAAGCCACCATTGTGCCTCCAACGTGGGCTGTGTCTCGAGCGCCGGTGGCACTAGCAGAGCCAATGCAGACTGGCCAACACCTTGGTGAGGCGTGAGACCCTGTGCACGGCCATGTGCCCACTCACCAGTGGGGCAGACACATGCACACGCACCTCTACCCAGAGACAAACAAACACACAAACACACACAACACACACCGCTACCTGGGACAGACACACACACCCTTACCTGGGGACACACACACACACACACACACACACACACACACACACCACGCCCAGGCTGGCAGAAGCCCACCCACCAGCCTGACTCCAGGAGCCCGTGAGTGAGCGGGGCCCCAGCAGTGAGACGTGAAGCCAGCAGCCCTGTTCCCCTCTGCTGTCTCTTATTTAACAGAAATCCCAGAGCAGGGTCCTTAAGTGCCCCAGGCACGGCTGGCGAACGGAACATTCAGCAATATTGAGTGGCCTTAAGAGGCCACCAGAAGCCCCTCAGCCTCCAGGGCTGAGGAAGGATTGAGACCAGACTTCTGGGTCTGCAGCCTTGAGGGCCTGAGACCCCAGGGCACAGAGCAGGGTGAGCCACCCTCCAGGTGTGGGCGGCAGGGTGGGCAGAGCCCACTATGGGCGGTGGTGCTGTCCTCGGATAAGGGGACGCAAGGGCAGAAGTCCATGCCACTCCCAGCAAAGGTGACAGTGTGGCCCTGAAAGTGATCCTGAGATGTGACCCTGAGGAGTGGCCTTGAGGAGTAAGTAACCCTGAGGAGTGGCCCTGAGGAGTGACCTTGAGGTGTGATCCTGAGGCGTGACCCTGAGGTGTGACCCTGAGGAGTGGCCCTGAGGTGTGGCCCTGAGGAGTGGCCCTGAGGTGTGAGGCTCTTTTCAAGCACCAGCTCAGCTTCTCTACGAAGTGGCCCTGGCCCCTCACCGTGCAGCACCCCGTACGTTCGTCCTAACACTCACCCTTCTGTACTTGTTACTTGTGACATGCTGGGAATGCGAGCTCGCCGACGGCAGGGGCTGTCTCCTACGCATCCTCGGTCCTCAGCACCGAGCAGGGCGCCTGCGCCTTGGTGTGTCCCCAGTAAAATGTTTGCTAAATGGATGAGTGAGAACTCTGAATGTGTGTGCGTCTTCCTGTAAGAAGACATCCAGGGTCTGCGGGAGGCAGGGACAGTCCTGTGAGATGTCCTGCTGTGGCCTCCTGGACAATGCCCAGCTATCAACTGGAGGATGTGTTGAGCTGGAGATAAGAGGTAGCTACACAGGGACTTGCCTCTAACCCAAACTTTAAGCTGCATTTCGCAGTTAAGCAAGCATCACTCACCCATCTCCATGCCCACCAAGTCACAGGGGACCTTGCAAAAACAGAACTGTGGACCAAAGGACAGGGGGTGTGTCTGGTTGCAGCAAGAAGGCTGCGGCCTGGACAGCAGAAAGAACTTCCGGGTGGTGGGGGGACTTGCCAGACGTGGAAATGGATGGTCTCTGGGGTCTCTCAGAACTGACAAGTGTGGGCTGAGCTAGGCTGTTCATGACTGAAGTCATGTCCTCAGGGGGCCCCTCACCCAACCTCTGGTGGTCATGGGAGACATGGGGACTTTGCAGAAGGCTAAATGCTCAAGGGAGCACCTCCAAGGGGGCCAACCCCACACAGATGCACTGCTGGGCTCAGCAAGGAAGGCGCCCCTCAGCCACCTGGAGCCTGGCTTAGTCTGCCGCCTGATTTCCTCGCTCTCATGCACTCTGGGGGCGAACGCTCCTCCCTGCTGAGCTGAACAGGGCAGGTACAGGCAGGCCAGGCTGCTGTCCCCAGTAAAGGGAAGGCGGCATGACTCCTAAGGACATGCATGGAGCGCGCCGCTTCACACGTGCAAGATGAACCAGCAGACACTCCACCTCCCCCCACAGCCCCCCCCCCATCATCCTGTCCTCATCAGAGACCAGCCATCCATCTCAGCACAAGGCTGCTTGTGGCTGTAATTCTATCCTGGGATCCCAATGACATCAATCCCACAGGGTCAGTGGGGAAGCAGAGGAGACAGGCTGGGGGTGGGGGTGGGGTGGGGAGAAGAGGCCAAGAGGCTGTGGTTGCAGACACGGCTGTGGGAGAGCGTCGTGGGAGGAGCCCAACTCCACAACCACTAGCTCTATGACCTTAGGCAGATCGCTTACCCCTCTGAGCACCCTTCCTCACTGCATCATATGGCCACTTTACGGTGACTCTAAGTGCCTGGGGGAAGGGGGCTTCCTGGGAGAGGCGGGTCCCCCTCTGTCTACCATCAGCACTACATGTGCCCCCCTCCCAGACACCCCAGGGCTGCATGCTGCAGCTTTATTTACCCCCAGCGACCCCTCCTGGGAGTCCACCAACATTCTGAATGGTGGGCAGTGTAGACACCTCACAAGGCAGGCGAGTCCAGTCCCCAGAATTAAGAACTAGGGGTCCCTTCCCCTCACAAAGTACACCCTGAGAAGGCTATCCCACAGGGCCCCCCCCCCCCGCACGAAGCCGTCTTCTCTCAGAGGAAGTGTTCCCTCCCACAGTTCTGAGAGTCAGGGAAACCCAGGAGTCCCACACCTACCAGGAGGGCAGCATGAAACATCTGATTACACAAACCCGCTACGGTCCCTGCTGAATACTCTATCCAGGAGCAATGATCCATTAGTCACCATCAATTATTCATCCCCATCAGGGCCAGGGCCAGCCTGGGAGCAGCGGAGCTGGGACCCACACCCACTCTACCTCCGCTCCCCCTAAGGGCAACCAATCTAACCGACCCCTGCCCACCTAGGGTCCTCCTGAGCGCCTACCCCTGAGAAGTGTCCATGGTAGTCAGGTGGCTAACCCTCCACTGAACAGATGGCCAGCAAGTCTCCGGCCCAGCTAGACTACGATGCAGGAGCCTCGCAATAAGGATTTCCAAGAAATGTGAAGCAGACACTGTCTTTATCAGTCTGAGAAGCATATTTGGTGGCAGGATGATATAGCAGATGTGGCAAAAGGTACTGCGCTATGTGTCCCTGAGAAAGATACCCACTGCCCGCCCAGCTCTGGCCCCATCTGAAGGTCACCTTTCTTCAGTAGAGGTCCCACCATCATGGATTCTCAGGTCTCACGAGAAAAGGCTCTCCAGACCAAGCTGTCAGTGCTGTAGGTACCCTCCAACCACACAGGTAAATGGTGACTGGCCTCTGCTGACACACCCAAGAACACGGTGCTCAGGTCTCCTGAGGAAGGCCATGGGTTGTCTGGACAGTTCTAATCCTTCAACATTCATGCAATAAATATCTCCTGAGCATCTTTCAAGTTCCAGGAACTGAATGAGACCCCAGGTTCACACCCCAAACAGACCAAGTTGTTGGTCTATTAAAACCATCTTCCTAAGAATAGGTCCGAATTCATCTCCATGGGTCTTGTGCTCCCTGGGCCTAGTTGGAGATAGACGTAGAGTTATTGTTCTTTAAGGCCACAGCCTTGGGCTCACTGTAGTGAGACTGTGGGGACCCAGCTTGCTCCCCCAGCCTGGCCTTGTGCCCCAGAACTGCCTCCCTGCTTGGGCAGTGTTTTGGGGGACTAGACCTGAGCAATGGGTACTCCTGGTTCCAGAAGCGCCCAGTTCTCCCTCCCCCAACAAGAAAACTGCACCCACACATGCACACAACAGCCTTCCCTGCTACGCCAGATCCTGCCCCCACCTCTGCCTGCCCCCACTCCACTCTTGAGGACTGGCTTTGCCCACTGGTGGGGTAGATGTCACAGGAAAGCACTGCCTAAAACAGGTTCCCCAGCAGCCCTACCATGCCTGGGACCCCACCATTACCCATCCAGCCGTTGCTGGGAGGGGAACATGCTCAGCAGAGGGCAGCTTGAATCTGTGCCTGGGGCTGCAGAAGAAGACATTCTGAGCTGTCCTCAGGGCTGGAAAAGGGTATGAGGTGAGCAGGCCTAGGGGACAAGGCCCGCAGGCAGGCACTCGGCATCTCTGAGGAGAGCTGAGGGGGAGAAGCACCTGAAGGGGAGACAAGGACGTAACCTGAATGTCACCTGGCATCTCCCTTTGGTATTAGGTGTGTTCTGGAGGGTTCCAAGTGCTCCCACCCAGTAGGTGGAGCTGCCTCTCATGACCTAAGGGTGACAGTGTCACCTTTTGCCTCAGGCTGAGTGTCCCCCTCCCCCCCAGGGAAACAAGGAGCGCCTGGATTGTCAGCTTAGTGAGATATGCAGCGGTCAAGGAAGGGATGGCAACGGGGGAGGTTGGGGAAAAGGAACGAGAGGAGAGGAGAGCCTCCGCCCCACGGGGTTTCCTGGGTGTGGAAGAATGATCCTGTTCAGATGAACCAAGAGGCTGGAAGCCCCTACTACAGTCACACAGGACACAGCCACGGCCTGGCACGCTGTCCTCGCTCCACTCCCACAGGCTCCCCCAGCCCTCAGAACTCTGGGAGGCTTCCAGCCTCTGCCCACCCTTCCCCCACACCGGGCCCCACTGCTGTGTGCTCAGGCCAGGCTGCTCTCATGCAGCCCTCCTGCAAGTGGCCTACTGGAATGCGCCCCTGCTCTCAACGTTTCAACAACTGCAGAGAGAGGCGAGTGACTGACCTCGGGAGACCACAGCCAGAATCCAGGACCTGAGCTCCCGAGCTCCTATTACCTACCAGCTACGCTGGCCGTCCGCGAAGCAGGCCACGCATGCCTGTCAAGCGACCTGACGATCTCCTGGGAAAGACAGTCATAGACACGAGCTTGGCGTTCACCCCCCTCATTTTACACAGTAAAGAGCGAGACCCAGGGAGACAAGGTGGCTTGGCCACCGTCTCACACTTAGTAAAGGGCGTAAACCATTTCCCACCACCCTGGTTTTCTCCTCACCCTGCCCCTGTCTCCGAAACTGGAAAAGTCAGGATTCAGCTGTGAGCCTCCTGTCTTAGAGGATGGAGACCTGTCCGTGGTGCTGAAAGCCGTGTTTTAGAGGAGCGCCTCGTGGAGCTGTCCGTGGTGCTGAACCCCCAGTCCTGAGCAGCATGGTTTGTCTTTTTTTAAGATTTTTTTTTTTTAATTGGGGAATTGGGGAAGGGGAACAGCCAAGTTGTTGTCCTTCAATCTTAGTTGTGGAGGGCACAGCTAGCTCAGCCCCCAAGTCCAGTCACCATCTGGCAGCCTGTCGGGAGCTCGCAGTCACCCACCTCAAGGTGCTGTGTTCAATCTTAGTTGCGGGTGGGCGCAGCCCACCATCCCATGCGGGAGTTGAGATGGCAACCTTGTTGTTAGGAGCACGTGCTCTCACCAGCTGAGCCATCCTGCCACCTGTTGGCAGCTCAGCGGCAGCTCAGCTCGGGCGCAGCTCACTGGCCCGTGTGGAAATTGAACCGGCGACCCTGTTGCTCAGAGCTCACACTCTTAACCAACTGAGCCACTCAGCCAGCCCTAGTTTGCATTTCTAAGCATTGTCGGGGCCTCCAGCATCATAATGGTGCTATGGAGGGTTCAGGGAAAGGAAGCAGAGACTGATTCCAAGGGGACATACAGGCAGATGTCCAAGAACATGGGGAAGGGGACAGTGCACCATCATGACCTCTCTTTTCTCATCACCTTGAACCAAGCATAGCCACCTGATTCTAACACACTCAGATACATACAGGTCCTTTCAGAGAAAACAACGTGACTGACACTAGTTAGTTCCAGTGTTTCCAAGGGGAAAGTTTCTGAGAAGGAAATCACCAGAAGGGAAGGCCAAGAGAAATTTGGAGGATATGAGGATAACAACAGGCTCTTTAGAAGATATGGGGTTGATATGAAAGGTCTTGCCAAGAGGCTGGAGGTTGGATCTTTCAAGGTCACCTACCCTCCAAAGTCCAAAATCATGACTGTGATTCTTCTGTGGGTTCTTGAAGTCAAGAGGGGGACAGGGAGCTCAAAAAATAAATGTACTGTCCATTCCTCCTCTGTGGATGGCAAAGTAACCTCGGATGAGATTTATGTATTTTCCAGCATAACCCCTGAGAAACCCCTGGAAACCCCTGTAATGACATCAGGGTTGTGTTGAAAAGGAGCTGAGTCTGTCCTGGGCCCCAGGCTGGAGTCCCTGCTGAACAAATCTAGAAGCCATGATCTTCACAAGGTCCTTGGCTCTTTACCCCCGCTTCAAAATTGAGGTTGAATGATGTGGCTTGTTGGCAGGGCAGATATTCAGCACGTGTGAATGGGCCACAGACAGAGGAGCTGTTTGTCCTGCTGCAGGTTTGACTTTCATAACTGAAATCTGATGCTGCTGACACACACACACACACACACACACACACACACACACATCCCTTACCCCAGAGATTACATTATAACACTGATAAGGGAGGGGTTTTCACGCCAATAAGCCCTATTATACCCAGCATTATTCTCCTCCTCTTCTCCCCCCTCACTGTGATACACTCACTGAATACAAGTAAATTAAGAAACTGCATGGTCAGCTCTTTCCAGCATATCTACACTCACATTTCCTTGGATGGAGGGAAACCTGATGGCCAATCTGTTCTTTCCTCATACCCACCCTCTCGCAGACTTTCCTTCTCTTTGAAGGCGGCCTCACCACCTGTTTGGTCTTCTGTTACCATGTCTGACCATGTTTACTGTTCAGAAATTCCACTGTATCTACCTGAAGTCCTTCATGCTACAGGTTAATCCTATTGCTTGTCTGACACTCTAAATCGTTTTTAACGATGTGGGGCACCTTTCTCAGAGGAATGGAGAGCAGGGTTTCAATGGACCTCTTGTAACCTGCGGGCAGACACAAGCACAAATATGATGCTCCCCCCACCTACATGCACACAGAGAACCTGTGACCACGGGTGACAACAAAACGTCCAAGGACACAAAGGGCCCTGGAGAGGGCATCTGCTCCATCCCCCATTCTAGAGACAGGCCTGCTGCAGGGTCCCTGGGAAGAAGGCCTTATGGGCTGCCCGATCCCATGCCCGCGAACAGCCACCTCCAGCCCTTGTCTCTGGGTCTGAAACATGAAACGTCCTGGCCTCTCAGCCCCCAGACCCAGCTCCCCAGCCATCGCATTGCCAGCAACTCATCCGCTTCTCAGAAGCCATGTTTGTATCACAGCAGGACAAGAGGTGAAAGGTGCAACTGGGCTGCATTTGATGGAGTGTGACCATTGCAGTTAGCCACATGTGTCATCGAGAGACGTGAACTGGGGGTAGTTTATGCTCAAAAGCTCATTTCCAAGAGGACCTGACATCTTCCTCTCACAGACATCCAGACAGCACTGACATCAGTGGCACCACGAGGAGAAAGATACATGGGCTTGTCTGAGGGAGGGACCTTGTAAGGTCATCCACCCACCCTGGTCTCCACACCAGCGTTCCTCTGAAGAGCTCTTTTTCTGCTTTTCTGCAACACCTATTTGACACTCTTTCTTCACCACTATGATCACCTGCCTGATGTCTCAGTGCAGGAAGAAAGTGCTGCCTAATATCTAACCTAAAGCCTGCTTGCTTCAGCTTTCAGCCTTTGTCCTAGGGCTGCCCTCAGTGCTTTGGCAGCAGCCTTCTCTTGTCCTGTCTCCATTTCTGATTCCAGCCGCTCCGGAACACACCCGTCATGTCCAGGCAGGCACAGCCCATAATTCCGCCTCTGGCCCTCAGCTTCTCTGCAGCTGCTGGACTGCATGCACTGACTCCCAAACTCACGGGGCAGCAGGCAGGAAAGGGTACGCAGTGGGAGGAATGCAACTGCACACAAGAAAGGACTCCCTCAGCTTTAGGAGTTGCCAGCAAGTGGCCCTTGGAGGGCCTGCTCAATAAGAAGCTTTAGGCAAAGGAGAGCACAGCAGGTCCCCCATTGTGAGATTTCACTGTGAAGGGTTGCGATCTGGTTCCCTCTGGTCCCCAGAGCTGTGTGGACAGGACCCGTGCCCCAGTTCCAGCAGCACAACCAGTTCTAGACAGCTCTGGGGGTGCCAGCTGTGGTGGACGTTTGTTCCGTCCCCAGGAGTGGGCTAGGCTGCCCCCCTCTCCACGGTGTGCAGCCAAGGGTTGTGGCATTGAGCCGGCAAACCCCAAAGCTGGGTGCTGATTCTGCCACCCAGAGCAGTGTGACTGTGGGGATATTAACTGTACTTTCTGAGACCTACTGTTTTCATATGTAAACGAGGTAAAATATCATATGCCCTAAAACTGGAAGTCTTTTGCGGACTTCTCTTTTCATCACAGAGAATTAAAAAGATATGTACTCAAGAGTGGAAATTTAACAAAATGTATAGTCTTTTCTCTCTCATCAGAGAAATTCTTTTTTTTTTAAAGATTTTATTGGGAAATTGGTGGAGGGGAACAGCGTTGGAGAATCGGGGAAGGGGAACAGACAAGTTGCTGTCCTTTGGTTCTTCAGTCTCGTTGTGGAGGATGTCACTTCTGTGGCCCATGTGTTATCATTGCACTCTTTCCAGGAGAGGCAGTCGCTCGCCAGCCATTGGACGGCCGCTCATGGTGGCTCACGGTGGCTCATGGCAGCTCACGCCCGCTGCCGGCCAACCCCATTGCAACCTACGCTGTTGCCGGTGACTCACGGCAGCGCAGCTCCAGGTTGAGCTGTTGTTCACCATCTTAGCTACAGAGGGCGCAGCGTCACTGGCCCTCATGTGGCATCTGAACCAGAGCCCTGCTGCTCAAGAGCTGGCATCCCAAGCCAATTCCTAACCAACGCGCCATTTGGCCAGCCCTCATCAGAGAAATTCTTAAGTGCAACTGGCATTTACTTGTCGGCTTACTTATTTCCTTTAGCAGGTGTGTGGTGGGGAAGGAACAGTGAATAGGACAGTTGGTGGCCTGGCCTCATCCACGTAGGGTACCAGCTGCTCTGGTACCATTGCTGCCAACACAGTGAAGAAGGTAATAACCTTAGTGTTATGATGGAGATACTTTTCACCTTATGGGTCCTCCTGAAAAATTCTTGGGGATTCCCAGGGGTCCAGTGACCACACTTCGAGAGCCACTGTCCTAGGACATCTCATGTAATTGTCACAAGAGCCACTCCCCTATGTGTCACTACCTGCACTTTCAGATGACAACCCTGCAGCTCAGACAGTGTCAGCAGCTTCTGCACAGGCGCAGGCAGGAAGGGGCAGTCTCGCCTTGAGCTTGGGCCCTCTGACTCCCAGCTGCTGGTCCAGTTCTGCCTGCGGAGCACCAACTGTGAGGCCTGGACCTGCCCCTGAGGACCCCCGACCTGCGGCTCCACTGTAGGCACGGCCGGTGAGAAGGGGCAGGGAGGGGTGAAGTTCTGGCCAATCGCCATGGTGGTCTGGAATGCCCCCAAGGCATCCGCTACCTGAATGGAGACCTGCTCCTGCCCCGATGGTGTGAGATTCTGAACAAGTCACATAACTTGTCTGGGCCTCTGTTGTAAAATGGGGACAGTGACAGACCTCATGGTGGGGCTGAGGGCCTGAGGGGCGCAGCCAGGAGATGTGACAGTTTCATGCTGGAGTGAGTGGGCGGCTGGCTAGGGGAGCGGGGGAGCTGAATAAGGAGCAGGCTGGGGCCTCTGTCTTGCTGGGCACCTGTAGGCACGCTCCTCACATGCCCGGCCATTCTGGCTCTGCCTTCTCTTCTGCCTGCTGCTGAGTGACGCCACAGAGACAGCTGCAATCCTGAGGCCCAGACAAAGCAGTTAAAGGGGGGCAGGGTAACTCCCCTTCTTTTCCTGCGCTGACCCCCAGGTGGGTGCTGCTTGGTAGCACCAAACCCTCTGAGCTTCGGGGACCATTATAGTGGCCCCAGAAACTCATGTCCTCCATTCCTAACTGTCAAGGTCTGGGAGGGGCCTGAGGTTCGCCTCCCCACCCCTGGCATTCAGCTTACGACCTCCTGATCAGGCAAGCAGGAACTCTGTCCTCGTCTGGAACCTCCCGGGGAGGGAGCTTTCACATCGCCTCTGCCCCATGGACTTGGGGCGTCCTTCTGCTGTGTAACTGTAGACCCCTTGCTGAAGTTCAGGCCTTTTTCCGGGAAGCTGGCAGCCAGGTGCTCCCTGCAGCCCAGACTCACAGTGACGGAGCAGGTCCCTGTGGGCCTGGAGCCACACATTACCCATCACTCTGGCCACTGGCCTGAACTGTCAATTCCAAGGATGAAAATGGAGACTTGTGGGGACAAACCCTTTCCAGAAATTAAGCTGTGACAAGATACGGCTCGTCAGGCTTAGAGAACTGCCTGAAGGTCAGCCGGATGAGATGCTGGGACGCCACCAAGGGAGTCAGAGCAGCCCCTCCCCTTGAGTCTTTAAGAATAACAGAATAGGAAGTGGCCCCCAGCTGGGGAACCCAAGAACCGGGGCCACCTGTGGGCAGGGGAGGGGTGCGAGGAGCCCACAGGCCCCCACTGATGCCGGCACTCACAGCTCCCAGGCACTGCCCCAGACACGTTACAGAGCTTAATTCGTTCCATCCCCCCCAAAACAGCCTACGTCACAAATATGAACTTTATCTCCATCCTACAGACAGGAACACTCACAAGCCAACTGTGATGAACTCACCCAAAGTCACAGAGTGGCAAAACCAGAAGGAACCCAGGCATCTGCAGCAGTCACGATCCTGCCTCTTAGGACAAGTATCCCAGCCTCTGTGACTTGTCACCAGTGCAATGAGAACTCACCTCGAAAAGTGAGGGTGTGTCTGTCCCACGGGCCACACTACCCGTCATCACTGAGCACTTTCTACCCTGTGGGGTATGTGTTTTACCTCTGTTTTAGATGAGACTCTCCTGACCTGGTCAGGTTACCCCATTTTTGCTCTCAAAGCATCCTCTCCACGTCCCTAACACTTGTCACAGTTACAGTGAATTCTGTGTGCAATTATCTGTTTAATTCCCTGTTACTCTCTAGACTGTAAGTGCCTTGAGGGCAGGAACCAGGAGTGTTTTGTTCCTAATTGAGTCTCCACGGCCCCGCACAGCTCCCGGCACACAGACCCGAAGATGAAGATGAACGAACGTAGAAACTCCACTCAGACTGGCTCACAGGGGCTTCTGTCTGTCGTGTTCACTGCTGTATCCAGTGACTAGAACAATGCCTGGCACACAGCAGGGATTCACCAGCAAATACTGCTGAATTGATAAAGTCACACACTTTGCAACTGGTGGCCCGGAGACTTGAACCCAGGCCTGAAGAGCTCCCAGCCCCTATACTCCCTGCTTCCTATTTTAGCCACTAGCCACACAGAGCAAACACCCCCTTCCTGTTCCCTCTGGCTTGCCATTCAAGTCCTTAAGGACCTTCCCATCACCCTGGGCTCCCGTGTCATCTGCCTCAAGAAAAGCAAACCCAGCTTCAGCTAGAACCTGGATCAGCAAAGTCCAAACACGGAATTCCGAAACAGCCTTGGGCAATCCGAGGACACTTCTGTCTGGGGAGGGGGTGACGGGCCTTTCTTCCAGCCTGCTGAGCCCCAACCTCACCCCTCTCCTTCCTCACCTGCCACCTGTCACCCCACTATCTACTCTCCAAGAGGCTGCAAGGCTCACGCAGAAGAGGAAGCAGAAATCCAGGGAGAGGGCCACTGCACTCATCTTGGGCTTGCCTGGGGCTGGTTGCACAGGGCACGGAAGAGGTTCCTGCAGCTACCCTCAAAGCCCGCCCACCGCAGGTCCCTGCAGAGCCCAGGACAGCCCTGTGGCATCTGCCAGCTCTCCTGTTGGTCAAGAACAACGCTTACAGACACAAACAGCCTTCTCTTCCCTAGGCCCTGCTCTGTGGGCGTCAGGCCGCAAAGCTGAAAAAGTGAGAATTGTTTGCAAAATCCCCCCTGCAAAAAATAAAGTTGTCTGAAAGAACTGGATTGCTGAACAAAGCTGACTCACACCTGAGTGGTCTGAGCTCTTCCTCCTGGGGACGGCGGTGAGGCCAGGAGTGGGGCACTGCTCTCTGCCTCCCCTCCCACAGCTTTCCAGAAGCGTGTCCTCCGCCCCCCCCCCCCCCCCCCCCCCCCGCTCAACACAGGGAAGGGAGAAGGGGAGGATTTCGCTCAAGTGCTCCCCAGAAAAAGCCAGGCCCCCAGGAGCGTACTGGACGATGAGGCATGTGTCTGAGAGCCAAGGGGACAGACTCCCAGGGATGAGGGCTTAGCTAGCGCTGGCCGTTCCCCAGGCGCATGTGGAGGAGAACGGTTGGGGCGGGGCTCCCTGGGCCTGGCCCGGACCCCTGACGCTGACTCACCCCCAGGGCCCTGACACGGGCTGCAGCTTGCAGCGCCTGCCAGGCCACTGCTCACCAGGACACACGCCAGGCCAGGTGCGTCCCACTGCATCCCAGTCGCCCTGCCCCTCCGCGCTGGCCCTCTGGCCGGCCTCAGGGGTACTGGGCACGGCTCTTCTTTTCGGGTCCTCTGCTGGCCAGAGATGCTTCCAGCAGCCTGACGGCTGGACTTGGACCTACGCAGGGGAACTGGCTGGAAGGACTAAGGGCCGCTCTGCCCCTCGTCGTCACACCCTCTGATGAAGTGCCCAGGGTGAGGACGATCTGTGACGCGTGGGAGACCCCCTCAGGGCAGCAGGGAAACGGGGGAAGGGCACCCTCCACTCTCCAGGCCAGACCGTCCCCTCTTTCTGGGTGCCCCACGTCCTCACGTCCATCCCATCTGGGTGTCCCCACGCAGCCAGCCTCGGCCCTTCTCTCCCCACTGCAGCGCCCCCTGCCAGGGCCACCGCCTCCTGTCCTCACTTCTTCCTGCCGGCAAGGGGGGGGCGTTCACTCCTCTACCTTAACAGAGGACGGGAGGACGCTGCAGAGGGAGAGATGGGGCTTTGGCAGCCCCCCCCCAAACACACACACACCACGGGCTGGGGGTGTCCTGGAGGCACCTGAGGAATGTGGGACTAGAAATGGGGGAGGAGAAAGGGGGCTGGGTGAAAGGGCTGGGAGAATACGTCACCTGACTTTTTAGCTAAAAACCCAGAGGACCCGAAAAGTGCTAGGCACAGGGGAAGGGGACCCCAAAAGGGAAAGGTCAGTGAAGGGGTCCAGACCGGGGTGGGTTGTCTGCCGTCTGGGGTGGGGAGTGCGGCCCAGGGCGGGCGGTTGGAGCAGACGGGACGCCCTAGTCCTGCTGAGTCATGAGATTTGCGGACAGGAGAGGGGCCCCCACCCCTCGCGCGTCCCTGCCCCGGTGCCTCTCGACCCACCGTCTGTCCCCCACCCTCTCCGGGATCCAGGGTCTCTGCCTCCTGGTGCGGTGGGCCCTCCCTGCCCTCTCAAGACGGCGGGGGGCGAGGTCCCCAAGCTTGAGGTGAGGACAACAGATCCCGGGATGGGGACCCTTGGGCAGGTGGGGGCGTCCAGGAAGTCGGAGCGGCGGGACGCCGGGGGTGTCGGCGCCCCTGCTCTGCAGCTCATCCTCGGGACCCTGGCGAACCCGCGCCCTCCCCCCGACCCCAGCCCGCAAGGAGCCGGGCCCCCAGAACGAGCCTTCCGTCTGGACGCGTCCCAACTCCCCTCGGCCACAACTTCCCGGCCACCCACCCGGCCTGGGGGCGGAGCCCACCCCGCGTACCTCGGCTCGGGCTGAAAGCCCGCCCGGGAGGAGAAACTTTGGGGGCGCAGGGGTGCCCCACGGGCGGCGTGCGGACTCACCGGGGGCCGTCCAAGCAGCAGGAGAGGCCGGGGCCCCACGCGAGGGGCGGCGAGGACGCGGCGCTGGCACCGTTCCGAGCCCGAGTCCCCGCGCCGGCCGGCCCAACTCGGCCAAGAGGCTCTGCCGCAGACTTGCCGGGAGGTTCTGCGTCCGCGGAGCGACGGGCGGGGGGGCCGGCGTGCGCTGCGGCGCGGGGCGGGGCGG